>NC_066305.1:1857216-2166752 GCF_905404315.1 Leptidea sinapis | reverse complement strand
TCTTGAAAAACCCAAAAACAACATCTTGAGACATACGATGTTAGACTTAACCTCGTATGTCTCAAGATGACGAGTGAGAGACTTAAATCGGACTTAACCAGTAATTTCACGGCGCCCTTCAGACTGAAACACAGTAATGCCTACACATTATTGCTTCACTTCAAAAATAGGCGCCGTTGTGGTACCCATAATCTAGCCGGCGTCCCAAAAGAGCTCCCACTCCCTCTCCCACAATGTTTTGGGAATAGTTTTTTTAGAAGTCATTCACGCTAAGTAGGCACACAGTACACGACGTGTTGCGGAAAAACAGCACACGAATACCTTATTTTATTAGTAGTAGTGAGAAAGGAACTTATCGCTTTTTTCCATTCAAATTTTTTCATACCACTGTAATTTAACGACTAAGTAATTCAATAAAATCTGATGAAATTATTAATGTATTATTGCAAATAATCATCGAGCCCGTCTGACAATTATATGTGCACAATACAACATATCATTATAACACAATCACAAGCGTGAAGCAATCATAAAAACGTTCTGAAAATAGTAAAAAACACTTTGAATGCGCATCGCGAGCCCGCAGCTAGGTGTGCAGCATTAACATTGTAAATGACTTCATGCATTCACGATTCCACGAAGCCGCGAAGTCGACATCGAACGGTTCCCGGCGCATTACTCTACTCTACTATTGATAGGCTACATACCATTCTCGTTATGCACAAAACGCTAATGAGATACGACGGAGAAGACGCGAGAAAACTTTTAATAGGCATCGGAAGTCCTTCACAAAACTTCAACATGTTTATAAATGATTGAATGAATGAAAATAATTAATAATAAACAAACCAAACAGAACAATACCACAATATAGTAACAGAACAGTATTTAAATTCAAACTAAGGCACCTAAATCGACGCACGCACACATACACACGATTTACACTGCTGCTAAGCAATCTTGGGAAGACAAAACTATTGAGTGCCACGCTAGCGCCCAAATAGAAGCCGCATACGACAACGGAGTGACTGACTAGCTACTAGCAAGGACACAACGGAAAAAAAAAAAACAAAAAAACACACCTTTGTGTTACAAGCGAATAGCACCGACATCTCATTAGCCAAAGACTCTCCCAACGTTTTGGGAGAAGAAATGCCAGGGTATAGGCCCTGACACTCTCCTTCCGCCTTCACACAGGGGGTGAGAAGAAACTTGTCGTTGCCGAGACTTGTCGCTGTCCGAGTTAAATTAGCTGCATTGTGCCCTCCACGTCGTCAATCTTTTATAAGTACCCTACGCTACAGTTCTATAACTTCTTATTGTTGGTTTTTAGCGTCACGATTCAATAGTAATAGTTGTGTTGCCAAATATACATGCACCTTATTAAGTAGTTGCTTAAAATAAGGGAAAACTGCTACTTGAATTGTCTAGGATCCAAGTGAACGCCTGGGTCACTTGGCCTTGCATAGAAAGCCGCTTGTGTCTTCTACTGTAATAAACACGGGCAGAAACTTGGCATGGCTTATATTTACCAAGTTCAAAAAACTTCAAAAAGCTCAAGCGTACCTACTGTACTTTTAAAGTGAAACTTTTATTACATCGTCTCAAACTTTTTCGTGTGTGTGTTGCATGTCGCGTGCCGTCGGGCGGCGCCTATAGAAGAATCGCAGAAGCTGACCGTGTAGTGTATAGACTATTAGTATTACTCATTTGAGCCAGTGCTCCACGTTATATTGTTTGTTTTTATTATTTCCCTTTATCATTCCAGTTATCCAAGTATAAAATTAAGATTGATATAGCGATTTTTAAAACCTTTAATGGAATATTATTCCAAAAATTTTTAGTTAAATGTCTATAATGTGAATAAAAGTTTCACTTTTACCGTGCTTTCATAAAACCACACAATCTTTTTTATTTTTTTGGAATTTTACATAATTACTGCATACATATATTTTTCATTTCGATTACTTTGAAATATCTTATAGAAAACTTTAAAATTGTACAGCTCAAAATAGGTATCTCACAAACCGATAGTGTCTAAACGATAAGAAATATATTATGATTATTTTCTATACATTAGAACACAAACTGACTGGTAAATGCAGATGAAGTTAAAACTAGTACCAAATAATTTAAGACTGATATACGTGCCAAATCTTCTTTCGCATAAACGTTTATGAAAATTAATCCGGAGACTCCAAGCCTGCTCCACGAAACAATTTTAAAATAAACAGTGTTATGTCTATACGACGCGTTAATCCGTTCACTATTGGAATATGCAGTGTGTTGGAAGTCTCATTATGAATTATTTAGCTTCTGCCCGTGGCTTCATTCCCGTTAGGGCTTACTCACTGGGCACTCACAAAGAATGGCGGCGAACGAATGTTTTTTTTTTTTTAAATAAGGGATGAGACGGGCAGGACGTTAAGCTGATGGTAATTGATACGCCCTACCCATTACATTCTGAGCGGCACTACAATTGCGCTCGTCACCTTGAGACATAAGATATCAAGTCTCATTTGCCCAGTAATTTCACTAGCTACGGCGCCATTCAGACTGAAAAACAGTAATGCTTACACATTACTGCTTCACGGCAGAAATAGGCCCGTTGTGTAATACCCATAATCCAGCCGCAGGTAAAGGCCTTTATTTCGTGGCAACAATGTTGAACGACTATTGTATAAGGTCTATAGAAGGTATAAGGTCATTAGACGCTCGGACCCGAACACAAGTCATTGCGAGGCCTTGTATTCAAAGCGCGGTCACAGCTGAACGAAATTTCTGCCTAATAGACGCGTAGGAAGAGTTTTGCTTCAGACAATTTTTGAGCGTGATTGTGAGTCTATCTGATTATTGTAAGTCAATGTAGCAGGCTATTACAACTTGCGAAATTTCAAAGGCTTAAAATATGAGAGGTTGTGATCTAAAGGAAAAGTTCCCAACTTTTTGTAAACCGAAAATAATTATTTATATTGAACCACACATAATCCTTGCAAGCAATTATTTTCTTAAAAATTATTAATAATTCTTGAAAATAATTATAAATACATTCAAATAAGACAATAGAGTCTTGAGTCCTTATTAACGAACGAAATCGTGAGTTCATTCCTCTTTTCAAAGATAATTTGATTAGATAAAAGAGTGCCCCAACAGCGAAGGTACCAAATTTATTAAAAATGAATTGAATTTTAATTTGAAGATTCTAATGCAAATGGGTTTAAAAATACTAAACATGGTCACATGTCACCTGAGTAAAGAGAAATAAAATAGACTAAAACAAAAGTTATTTATTTTAAATCACATAATGTACGTGAAATGCGTAGTCCATAATTTTTTTTTTATGAAAGTAAAGGACGAGATGGGCAGGACGTCCAGCTGATGGTAATTGATACGCCCTGCCCATTACAATGCAGTGCCGGTCAGGATTCTTGAAAATCCCCAAACCTCACCACCTTGAGACATAAGACGTTAAGTCTCATTTGCCCAGTAATTTCACTAGCTACGGCGCCCTTCAGACCGAAACACAGTAATGCTTACACATTACTGCTTTTTCATTCACGGCAGAAATAGGCGCCGTTGTGGTACCCATAATCTAGCCGGCATCCTGAGCAATGGAGCCTCCCATTGGTAAAATGTATACCTCAGACTTAATGCAAACATTTTAGCAACTTAAAGTAGCACCTGTTCACAGCATGACGACAGCCTAATATATGGTCAATCATATTTTAGGAATAGTAACGACCCGCCCAAACAATGACATTTAAGCGAGCCTAACAAAGCCAACGAGAACTAAACTAAATAAAAAGAAAGGGTACTTAAGTAATGCTTGCAAATACATCTACTATCAACTAATAATAATCATAATCTCTTATTAAAATGCCATTACTAAAATGAATTTGTTTAAACAATCGTTCTCCATACATCAAGCAATTCTTTATTTCTAACGGTAATACACTTAGATCCTAAATGGGTTAATATATCCAATGTAAATTTCGCCGGGCGCTCGCATCCATCAAGAGGTATGTAGCAAAATTGAGCGAAGTGCGGCTACTTATAAATGAGGGCAATTCATCAGATGGCAATTTTATGGAGAGTTTGAAAACCTTTCCTGATAAAAATGTGTGCAGCATAAAAAATAATATTTTGTATTAGACCCTGTTTATTTTCACTATTTTAGTCTTTTTAAATAAGTCGAGGCCCATTATGGCCGCTAATCATGGCCTTTTGAAAAATCCCATGGTCTCTCAAAAGGTAATGGAGAGGGCTTTGATCGGAGTTTTCCCGTGAGGGCGAATCAGAAATGATGAGACCCACAGGAGTAGTCACCGGCATAGCCCGAATAATTGGAAAACTGAAGTAGCAGTGGGCAGAGAACATAGCTCGAAGGACAGATGGCTGTTGGGGCAAAAAGTCCTTTCATGCAATTCCGTTCTGGAAGATGCGTTGTAAGTAGACTCTCCACAATATGGACCGGTGATCTGGTCAAGATCGCCGGAATATTTTAGATGAGCGCAGGACCGATCCTCGTGAAGGCCTTTGTCCAACAGTGGATGTCTTTCGTCTGAAGTGAAATATGTTATATTCTCAGTCAGCCTGCATCTTAGTTAAGAGACCTTAGTTTAAATAGCATCGGCGCACAGTAGCTAGATAGGTAGAACTGTAGACAACGTTTTCGGTTTCCTTTACAAGAACGTTTATTGGACCATTGTTAGGAGGACAAAGCAGCATCCGGTTCACATGATGTAAAGTGTTAACTGCCGCCCACATTACCTTGCAACACCAGAGGAATCACAGGAGCGGTGCTGGCATTTTAGAAAGGTTTACGCACTTTGAAGGTACCCATGTCTTCTCATCCCGGAAACACCGCACAAGGCAGTTCATTTCAAAGAAGAGAGGGAAAAAGTTTCTGGAAAACCGCACAGTACACGAACGCGACACACGCAGATGACAATTAAATGCGAGAGAGAAGATTATCACTAATGGAGATACGTTGAGATAGAAAAGGTAAACGAATCTATTGTTACTGTAACCGATTTTGATTTAAAAGTCGTAAAGAGTCAGCTACGCTTGGCATTAGCTCATTAGTATTTTAGGACTTTCAGCTGATGTTAATTGATATGCCCTGCCCATTACAATGCAGTGCCGCTCAGGATTCTAGAAAAACCCAAAAATTCTGAGCGACACTAAAACTGCGCTCGTCACCTTGAGACATAAGATGCTGAGTCTCATTTGTTCAGTAATTTCACTAGCTACGGCGCCTTTTCGGTCTGACGGGCGCCATAGCTAGTGAAATTGCTGGGCAGATGAGACTTAACATCTTATATCTCAAGGTGAGCGCTGTGGTGAGCCCTCAGAAATTTTGGGTTCTTTCGAGATTTCTGAGCGGCACTGCATTGTGATGGGCAGGGCGTTACTTCCCTAATTTTCATAAAAAAAAATATTTAATAAAATATATAAATACATTGCAATTGTACGTATTATAAACTAAGCAGGAACTGGTTAACGAGTTCTTGTATTCCTTTTGTTAAAGAAAAAGTACAAGATATTATGTTAACGAGCAAATTTAGAATGCAATTTAAAGTTCTTTAAAACAACTTCCTTAATATTCCCTTTGCGAAGTTAGGAATCCTTCGAGTAGTGCGGTAAGACCACACTGAGTAGCTTTATCTACGCCGATTGCATTCGTGAAACTAAAAGCTAATTGGTAAACTTTATTTTCAAGTTTATCAATTGGATTTCTTATGATTAACTTATTTGGTTGTTGAATATCTTATGATCACCAACGAATTTACTTTTTGATTTTATTTTACCAGTGGGAGGCTAGATTATGGGTACCGACAACGGTGCCTATGTCTGCCATAAAGTAGTAATGTGTAAGCATTACTGTGTTTCGTTCTAAAGGGCGCCGCAGCTAGTGAAGTTACTGGGCAAATGAGACTTGACATCTTATGTCTCAAGGTGACAATCGCAATTGTAGTGCCGCTCAGAATTTTTGGATTTTTCAATAGTATTGAGCGGCGCTACATTGTTATGGACAGGGCGTATCACTTACCATCACCTGAGCGTCCTGCTCGTCTCATCCCTTATTTCCATTACAAAAAAAAAAACTTAAATCGTCTTTGACATTAATTTTATACAAACATTCCATAGGTCGGTTATTGAAATGCCACAACTGGAAATGGCTTAAATAATAACCTGGGTTCGTTAATTTAGGATTACTATAGCGTTTAGAAATCGGCTGTGAGTCGTATTAGTATTATCATCAGCATCATTTCAGCCGGAAGACGTCCACTGCTGGACAAAGGCCTCCCCCAAAGATCGCCATGACGATCGGTTCTGCACTGCACTCATCCAACCTGTTCCGGCGGTCTTGACCAGATCTTGTGGGGGGCCTACCAACACTACGCCGGCTATGTTTGTGTACCACAGCGGCGCTTATTTCTGCCGTGAAGCAGTAATGTGTAAGCATTAATGTGTTTCGGCCTGAAGGGCGCCGTAGCAAGTTAAATTTTTAGGCTAATGAGACTTAACATCTTACGTCTCGTCACCACGAGCGCAATTGTAGTGCCGCTCAGAATTTTTGGGTTTTTCGAGAATCCTGAGCGGCGCTGCATTGTAATGGGCAGTCCTATTCGTCTCGTCCCTTATTTAAAAAACTACGTTTTTTGGTAAGTGGTCACCATTCTAGGACTTTACTGCCCCAACAGCCATCTGTCCATGCGAGCTATGTGCCCTGCCCACTTCAGTTTCGCAACTATCAGTATATATATAAATGATATGACGAAATGCTTGTCTAGACGTATCGCGATAAAGCAAGTCTTTGCTTTATCGTGACAATGTCAAATCAAAACTGAATACTGTATACAAAATTCAATAGTACTGTAACAAGGAGTTCTTATCCGCATATAAGAACTCATTGTTCTATGGTTGGCCGTCAAGCTAAAGTTAAAGAATAAATGATTCCAAGTTTGAATATTGACGCGAATGAGAACATAATCGAATAGTAATTGAATAACGATATAGATTAGAGAATGAAGTAAAGGAAGAACGGTCGGCCTTTGGCCTAATATTTAATATTAAATAATGTATTGTGATATAATAAAAGATAATAGAAGAATATACGTATTAAAAGATTCAGAATATTTCATTGGATAACGATCCCGCGTGTGAGGGAGGACTCACGCGTTACAGTACTGTCTTGGTTGTTTGATTTGGTCTTGGTTATAATGTATTTATGTTAAAAAAAATGGTTTTACTATTGTAATTATATGTTTTTTTTTTATGAAAATAAGGGTCGAGACGAGCAGGACGTTCAGCTTATGGTAATTGATACGCACTGCCCATAACAATGCAGTGCCGCTCAGGATTCTTGAAATACCCAAAAATTCTGAGCGGCACTTAAACTGTGCTGTGTCACCTTGAGACATAAGATGTCAAGTCTCATTTGCCCAGCAATTTCACTAGCTACGGCACCCTTCGGACTGAAACACAATAATGCTAACGCATTACTGCTTCACGGCAGAAATAGGCGCCGTTGTGGTACCCATAATCTAGCCGGCAACCTGTGCAAAAGAGCCTGCCACTGGTAATAGTAGTTTTCTTTCTTTCTAATTCATAACTTTTTATATGTTCCGTATAATCATTAAAATAGCATTTTAGGAATTATTTAGTTAAAAGCTTTAATCCATTCGATCTAAAATGCAGTACATAATACAAGAAGCTCGATGCATCAATGAAGCTTACTCTGTCTTCAGGAATACTTCTGATAAATTGCGAGTTATAATCTCCATAGATTTATCTAATAATCAGCTTTTCCTTTGAACGTATTTTGTTGATATATTTTTCTTTTCTCGTTAATGAGAATCCGAGCTACAATCAATAAAGGCGGGCCTCTACTATGTGTAATTGCAAACTTTTATGTGACATATTTAACTAATTACTGCCTTTTGTTTGTGTGACCTTGAATAAGTGCCAAATTTCACTTTATTGTAAAGTAAACGTATCCTGTAGTATTTCATGTATTTGGTATATTATAATAATAATATTGACACACATTTACACAAATTATCTTGCCCCAAACTAGGCATAGCCTGTACTATGGGTACAAGAAAATGATATATTTAATACAATATACTTACTTAAACATACATAAATACATATAAATATCCATGATTCGGAAACAAACATCCATATTCATCATATAAATGATTGCACCTACCGGGATTCGAACCGTCCCGGGCTCTAGCTTAGTAGTCAAGGTCACTAACCATTCGGCTATGTGGGTTGTAATTAATTATTAAGTTATATACAAATTATCTTACTTAAAAGCAGTGTAAAAGTTCAAGTATCAGAAAACAAAACAAAACGCAAGCCTAGTAATTACACCTCGACAATTTATAACTATTCTTAAATTGTATTGGCCGTTTTGGTTAGGGAATGAATATATCACATATATGTGAGTATAATCTGCATCACTTTTGAATGTATCCCAGAGTTCAGAAGGGCTTAACCTTATGTTCACTTATTGATATAGAACTAGACTGATTCATTATTGGCGTGTTTAAAATTAGCATATTGAATACTTAAAATAGCATAGCACGCTCAAAGAAGAATTGCTTTAAGACGGCGAAATCAAAGTATTTGAAAGCAGGTTTTCTAAGAATAGTAGACGATTACAAAGCGTAGGTAGATATGGCTAAAGCTCTTGCATGCATAGCGCTCGTCTCAAGGACTTACTCGATCGACCCTCGCGAACACACAAGCATACCTACACTTTGCATTGTCTGCTTAAATCTAGGTGAGTCTATTTTATCCCAGCTTAAATCCAACAGTGAGTAAATCGTTGGCCGACGTCATCTGGTCTTTTGAGCAGCGCGAGTGTGTACTCAACAAAAATCTGGATAACGATGCCGGATTAAAAGGACGTGGATGAAATTTTATTGTTAAACTCGACGAATTCACTGTTTTGGCTTAAACTATTTGCAGGTTATGTGATACGAGTAGTAAATATTCATAGCTGCCCACATTCGCTAGTCAATCGAATTAGAAGAGTTTTGTCGATACTTTCTTCTCTCTTTTTTACTTCACTCTTTTTTATTTAAATTTAATACGGTATGGTAATTACGTGTTTCAACCTTGTTAATTAGGCCAAATAGAAGTATTAATAGTTGACTTGACGAACATAACAATATTTTGATACATAACCCTTTTTATAAAAAAATAAACAACTTCCCCTTAACTACGCCCGCGAAAGTTGAAACGTGACATTCTGACCATTAATAGTGTAGAATAATGTAGTATAAAGCCATCGGAAGTGTGTTATCAAAGTTAATGAGTTAAAAATGAAACAAAAACGTATTTCTGAATGATTTTATATTATTAAGTAATAAAATGATGAGGATAAATATCGTATTTGTGTAAACACGTCCAAAAAAATCGTTAATGTATACAAAAATGTATCTAATAACTTAAAAAATTATATACGAAAAGCTCTCTCGTGTACTACGCTATCCATGGGTGAAAACAGCATGAAAATCATTGCTGTAATTTCTTATTTTACGCGAACAGACGGACGTGAAGGAGGACTTTGTTTTATAAATAATAAGGCTCCTTTGCACAGGATGCCGGCTAGATTATGGGTACCATAACTGCGCCTATTTCTGCCGTGATGTAGTAATGTGTAAACATTACTGTGTTTCGATCCGAAGGGTGCCGTAGCTAGTGAAATTACTGTGCTGATGAGAGTTAACATTTATCGTCTCAAGGTGACGAGCGCAACTACAGTGCCGCTCAGCATTTTTGGGTTTATCAAAAATCCTGAGCGGCACTGCATTGTAATGGGCATGGCGTATCAATTACCATCAGCTGAAGGTCCTGCACGTCTCGTCTCTTATTTTCATAAAAAAATAAATATGCAGTAGTAACCACGGACTTAAAACATAAGCACTCCGTGTCACCTTATATAACAGTGTAGCACCAAAACAAGCCTATTAACGTGTAAATACATAGCCCCACACACACACTTACACTACTACAGGCCGATAGGCGGCCATTATGAGAAGTGACAGATCAGTTTGCGTCTCAATAACATATTTTTACAATGCCGTCGTGCGTGAAAAAGTGAAAAAAGTGTAAAAACGATACTATATAAGTATTTATATGATTATTTAAGGGAGAAAAAATTGTGTAACTAGTATCCCCCGTAACCGCACACACACTAGCGTAACGGTGCTTCACTTGCTAATATCACGACGCGGAGTCCTTCTTTTTTAACTCGTCCGTGGTAGTAACACATATTAATTATTTTGCACGCAACAGAGTTACTACTCATTACATCGGCTATCTGCCTGTTAAGTCCCATCGGAATCTAACGATACTTTTCGGAGATAAGCCGGAACATAGAGACATCATTATAAATGTGCATAAACAGGCATCATGTAAATTTAGTAGATAAAATATTAACGGAATATCGACTAATGAGAACGACTTAACAATCAATTTGTAACGTATATATATTTATTGTCTACAAGCTTGAGGCGCAACAAGTATATGACCTAGAAATTACGCAGGAGTTTTAGTTATCGATAATAAGGTAAATTAGTTTGAGCCTTAAACATTGTGAAATAACTATGTAATGACCGACAACATCTCGTATATTACTTTTTGTGAAAGTGAGAACATCGAGCAAGACGTTCACTGCGTTACTATCAGTAACGATACTACTGATAGGCTCTGCCTCTGAATAATATAATATCTACTTTTAATTTAAAAAGAATTACCAACGACTTTATATGCCAGTAAACCAATAATCAACAGAAAATTCAAGCCATAAACACTTCAAAAAATAAATTTACACTGAAATGTAATCCGAAAGGCAATAATTATGAATGAACATTCATAGCTAATAAAGATGTAAAAGCTATAAATACTAGAGATCCTTATTAGTAAATATATTCTTGATTTATAAACAAGTTATCGAGTGCGTTGCATTCTTTGAAGCTTATCTTAAACAACTTTGCCGGAGCTCATACATTTATCGGGAATGTTTATCGAAGACTGGCTACCCTGTATGGCGTAAACATATTTAAAATGCCCCTCTTCTCCGTGCCTTTATACGAGATAAAATATGAAAATTTCACAAGGTTTCCGGTTTATACGGCGAGTATATTTAATACTTATTTTACCGCTTGTTGCAAGGGTTTTTGGCACATGAATTTTAAGAATTTTTCGATCCGAAAATTAGATCTCAACAATATTTTATTTTATTTTTCATAGGGTTACCAACAGCCATCAATACAAATATATACAGGGCAATACAAATATAATATACAAAAAGCGATACGAGAACGTGGGCGAGTTACACTCAGAATTGTGCCATATCATATCGAGTATTCACCATAAAATGATAGGAAAATCAACCGGCAGCGGACTCATTAAAAGATTGGCGATTTGCGTAAGACAAGTGGGATCACATTTTGAGCATTTAATTAATTAATTTACAAAAAATACCCAATTAATTGACTACTTTCTTTTAAAATACTATGTTACTTAAGAATAGTTATTAGTTTTTGGCCATTCTTTGGATTGGCATCATAAAAGTAGGGGTATTTTTTTTACATTTAAGTAGGTTCAATTCCCAGACGAGGCAATTAATTTTTAAAAAATCTTTGAATGCAGAATTACTAACTTTTAAAAATAACTTAAAGTCTTCTTTCAGTAAAATACCCTATCTGCGATATTTAATCCCTTCATGTCCCATAACTTTGGGACGCCCTGTATATTTTCTATATATTTACATAGGGGCCAATTAAAAGCTTCCACAAATAGCTATTAGATAGTTTTAAACGTTTATACAAATTATTTTACTTAAACTAGTTAAAGGTATTACTATGTACTAGGTAGGTAAAGAATTTACTCATTTTTGCAATTTAAATATGCTACGTACCTCTTGGCATCTTTAGTCATACTGCATTCCTACAACCAGATAATCTGGACATGTTAATTGTGGTGGACAAGGTCGGAGGTTAGTTAGTAAGAGTCCACGAGAGCGATCAGTCATCAAATTACACGATGGTTTGACCAACTCTTGTCAGTTTCCTTTCCGCGATATCTTATGCGCAAAGGACGATAATAATATTATGTAAAATTTATGTTTTTTGCGACAATAAGGGACACGACGAGTAGTAGCTGATGGTAATTGATAGGCCCTGCCCAAAAACCCAAAAATTCAGAGCGGTAATACAATTGCGCTCGTATCCTTGAGACATCAGATGTTAAGTTTCATTTGGCCAGTAATTTCACTAGCTACGGGGCCCTTCAGGCCGAAACATAATAATGCTTACACATAACTGGTTCACGGCAGAAATAGGTGACTTTGTGGTACCCATAATCTAGCCATCATCCTGCGCAAAGGAGCCCCCCGCAGGTGAGTATGTATGTATATTTGTATTTCCTATGAACCCCAAAACAACTGTTTCAATTTCATCAAATTTCATCAGATTCTAGCTCAACGAGTGAACCTATGAGGTTTGGTAGCGATCGGATCAATGCAAATCTTCAACGAATTCAAATGTTATAGAGATATTATTAGATATTATATATCATATTTAGTTGCCATAAAGTAATAACCGTGCTGAAAGAAGCAGAGAACTAAGGCTGAGATATAAAAAGCGTACTAAGAGTTTGCTCACACTTTACTTATTTAAAACTTACCTGAGTATAAGCTTAGCGATTTCTTCGATTATGATTTAATAGTCAATTGACATCTAAAACTATAAGATAGCCCAAGCGAAGCCAAGTTCGCGATTTATCACACTCAGCAAAATTTTACGTAAGTAAAGTCTGAGCAAAGTCTAAGTTCGCTCTATAGATCTCAGACTAAGAGGACGACCGCTGTGTCACACATAGATATATTATCCTTCTTAATACAACTATGGTGTCGCAAGACTCACGGACACATTCAGTAATGAAAGAAACAATCAAGAATAAGATTTTGAAGATGATGATCTTATAAATACGATAAGTGCCAAATTATTTGATATTGAAGAAAGAAATCTGGAGAAAAATATTATACTAACAATAACTTTTACTGTATAGATAAGTAGAATACATAGTTAAGATTGCAGAGGTTGCAAGAGGTAACTGGTATCGTTTCGTATCGTAACCTAACCTAACCTAACCCAATTGCCCATGAAGCTGGCAACGCTACCTCTTTGAATTTACTCTCATGCAATAAGATATTTTAAAAACAAGCATCAATATTTCATTTTTACTCTTAACATCGAGTAATTTATTTACTTTAAATTAATCACTTTTCTTTTTCATTTGGTCACTTTTAAAACTACAACTAAAACATAATAAATACTTGTATTTTTTTACATATTATCATCGTACTTTTCATAACAAACCCTTTAATACAATTTACCAACACACCAATCGGATTATTTCTATCTCGACAAATAAATAACATCTGCAAACGAATGCCAGCGAACGATCTCCATTTTCACTTTTACTCCCCTCCCCAATTACTCTTTCGTTTTCACTCGTACGTTCAAACGTGAACCTGGCGTAAACCATACGTGTACGCTAAATTTCATCTCATTCATTTGGGATATATGTTTTATAATTCACATGAAAGTTTTGACCAATACTAACAACCCAAGTTGAATAACAGTTTGAAAAAACACGACAACAGCAAAACTGAATGAACTTATTTAAAAGAAAAACAAAATATAACTAAGCCTTTAGTAAAGTCTTGCCAATACTTGCAAGAGATTCAAGTTATGCAACAGGGAGTTGTTGCGAATATTCTTGTCTTGGCTGGGCCATTCTTCGACTCTACACATGCCCACGATCCTATTGTGTTCAGAACAAAGCCTCTATGATGTTAAAGAGGATTCGAGAACCGAGAACTTACAGTTGGGACTGAAAACTTGAATGGAATTACATTCATACCCTCAGCGAACTTTAAAAGTATTTTTAATAACGTATAATGGAGCCATAGTGAATGCAAATAAATTGTGAATATGTTTTTTTTTTTTGATAACGTTTCTAATTATTGTTTAGTTTTTGGTTTTTATGATCAATGGACAAGCTTTGGGTTTGTTTCAATTCAATCAAATAAATATCAGGTGTCCTGAAAAGAACAGGTGCAAGAAACTCAGCTAACTTCTTAGTTACTTTTTTTTTATGGAATAGGAGGACAAACGAGCGTACGGGTCACCTGTTGTTAAGTTATCACCGCCGCCCATACTCTCTTGCAACACCAGAGGAATCACAGGAGCGTTGCCGGCCTTTAAGGAAGGTGTACGCGCTTTTTTTGAAGGTACCCATGTCGTATCGTCCCGGAAACACCGCACAAGGAAGTACATTCCACAGCTTTGTAGTACGTGGAAGAAAGCTCCTTGTAAACCGCACCGTGGAGGACCGCCACACATCCAGACGGTGAGGATGATATCCTAACTTGTGGCGTGTCGTGCGAAGGTGGAATTCGGCGGCAGGAATTAGGTAAAACAGCTCTTCGGAACACTCCCCGTGATAAATGCGGTAGAAGACACACAATGAAGTGACGTCTCTACGCAACGCCAAGTGATCCAGCCGTTCACAGAGTACTGGGTCCCCGACAATTCGCGCTGCTCTGCGTTGCACGCGGTCAAATGGATCGAGCTGATACTGGGGTGCGCCAGACCAGAGATTACAGCAATACTCCATGTGTGGCCGGACCTGCCTTGTACAGCGCTAGAATGTGGGCCGGCTTGAAGTATTGCCGTGCTCTATTAATGACGCCCAGTTTCTTTGAAGCCAATTTGGCTTTGCCCTCCAGATGGCCACGGAATTGGCAATCGCTCGAGATTTCGAGACCCAGTATTCCGATACTAGGCGCGGCTTTAAGAGAAGTGTTCTCGAAGAGCGGTGATACGACAAATGGGGTTTTTTTAGTGGTAAACGCGCAAACTTGAGTCTTCTGGGGGTTAAATTGGACAAGGTTCAATTTACCCCATTCCGCGACCTTCTCAAGAGAGGACTCGATAGAAGACACAAGTTTCTCCCGGCACTGGTCGACGATTTCCCGAGAGAGACCTGCATGGCCAGTGTATACGGCATCACCAGTGCTATCGTCTGCATAGCAATGAATGTTGGAGGTATCCAACATATCATTGATATGCAGAAGAAACAGCGTGGGACACAGCCTTGGGGCACTCCAGCATTCACGGGCTTCGGGTTCGAGCAATATCCGTCGACAACGACCTGTATGCTGCGCCCAGTGAGGAAGCTGGAAGTCCACTTGCACAAGCTCTCGGGAAGCCCAAATGATGGAAGTTTAGAGAGGAGCGCCTTATGCCATACACGATCAAAGGCCTTCGCTATATCCAGGCTAACTGCCAGGCCTTCCCCCTTGCTTTCAATAGCCGCAGCCCATCTATGTGTTAGGTATACCAGAAGATCACCTGCCAACCGACCATGGCGAAACCCGTATTGTCGGTCGTTGATCAACTGGTGACCCTCTAGGTATACCAAGAGCTGACGGCTTATTGTGCTCTCCATAATTTTGGAGAGCAGGGAGGTAATAGCAATAGGCCTGTAGTTTGCCGGATCCGAACTGTCTCCTTTTTTTTGGATCGGATGGACAAGGGCTGACTTCCATGAGTCAGGGACTACGCCTTTGGAATAAGAGTGCCGGAATAAACGCGTTAGCACCGGCGTCAACTCAGGGGCACACGTTCTAAGCACGATTGGAGAAATGCCATCCGGCCCGCTCGACTTCCTGACGTCCAACGAAAACAGAGCTCGCCTAACAGTTTTCTGTCTGAACTGTACTTCAGGCATAGAGCTCTGACACCGCGGGATGGTCGGCGGTGTTTTTCCGTTGTCGTCAAGAGTCGAGTTGGAGGCGAAAAGAGCGCACAGGAGATCGGCTTTCTCCTTTGCCGTATGGGCCAGAGTGTCATTCCTCATGTGCAATGGCGGCATGGACGGCTGGCTGAAGTTACCAAGAGTAGCTTTCGACAACGACCAGAACTTGCGTGTTCCGGTCGGGTAACTGGAAAGCTGCTCGCCGATTTTGACGACGTGTTTTGACTTTGCACGGGCGATTTGCCGCTTAAAAAATCTGGAAGCACGGTTATATTTCCTCTTTAGAACTATGCAGTTCGGATCCTTTGTGCCCAGCGCCGCAACCCAAGTTCGATACGCCTGTTTTTTGCAGTCAGATGCTGCTTTAACTGACGCATCGAACCAGGGCTGTGATCTGCCACCGATCGGTACTACAGAGCTTGGTATAAAAATATCCATACCCTGTAGTATCACATCGGCTACTGCAACGGCGCAGGCACTAGGATCATCCGAAGGGAAACAAACCCTGCTCCAAGTGTAGGATGCAAAAAAGGAACGCATCCTATCCCAATCTGCTGACTTGTAGTGCCAAACGCGGCGGGTCGCTGGTGGTCTGCGACGTGGACGTCGTATAGGCACTACACTCCTGACCAGGCAATGGTCGGACGTTCCGAGAGGGGCGTCGACAATGACCTGGTAACCATCGGGATGTGTAGTCAGCAGAAGATCTAATAAGGACGGCATGTGGCTATCCACATCCGGGAGCCGCGTTGGCGACTCAACCAATTGGGACAGATCGTACGCCAATGCAAAATTATGCACAGATCGCCCTGCGTAGTCTGTGGTACGTGATCCAAGCCATTCGGGATTGTGCCCGTTGAAATCACCCAAGACTACGATTTCAGCGGAGGGGATCTGTGCAAGCACGTCGTCAATTGCTGCTTGAACGCAGCCCATGAGATGATCGGTTTCTGCGTTACCACTATGGGACCTGTAGACACACGCATAGATGCGGACGCGGTCCTCTAAATCTACGCGGAGCCAGAGAGTGGACAGGTCCCTACCCTCAAAATTGCCGAGACGGCGACAGCAGATATCCTCCCTAACGTACACACATACCCCGGCATGAGGCAAAAAATTGTGCTCAATTTTGTACCCGGGGTACGTTAAATATGACGTATCGCTAGGTCGAGATATCTGCGTCTCCGTAAGGAAACACAAGGCCGGCTTCGCCGTCTCAAGGTGGTGGTGGACGGCGTTGATGTTGGAGTGAATTCCCCTGATATTGCAAAAGTACACGTTGAGTGTGGAGCGGGGTGACGTGGTGTTACTGCCTCGTTTGTCCTTGGTTACTTGTTAACTTACTTATTAACCGACTTCAAAAAGGAGGAGGTTATCAATTCGATCGGTATTTTTTTTATGTATGATTACTCTGAGATTTATGATCTAATTTTTATTTAGTTCGATGCAGAATAGATGCCATTTGGTCCCATAAAAATTTTACATAGTTTGACCCAGTACTCTACATTTTATGAAAATTTTTGTTTACCTCGATGATATAATTGTTTTTAGTGTACGGCTTTTTTAAGGTTTAGGTTGATTATATATTATAACTAGCTGACCTGACAGACATTGTTCTGTAGATAATAAAAATAACTGTTTTATAGAAATTTGCCAATAATATTTCAAAACATCAAGAATTATTTCGTAAAATATGCTCCCTGTTGTTATAATGAAATTGTTTAATTTAATCAAACAGCGGAACTGTTTGACCGTGCGTCACTAAATTCTCTCGTAGAAAATATGTACATACAAAACAAATATTGAAAATAAAAATAATTATGGGTCCCAAATCAAATAAAAACTATCCTATTTGTCAAGTTGGACCAAACTGCACTCCATGAAGTAATCCCCATTAAAATCTGTTCATTAGTTTAGGAGTCCATCGCGGACAAACAACGTGGCATATAATTTATATATATTAGATTATTGACTGACATTAAAAAGTTAAAATAAACTACGTTTAAAAAAACCTACTTCAAAAACTGAAAAGTATGAAATAATTAAAAATTTAATTTAATACACCTTTAATATTAATAAAATATTATTATTTGTATGTGCAACATTTTGATTGCTTTGAAGTCGTTGCTATGCTGAAATTTTACATAGTTTGGCCCAGTAGTTTTCATTTTATGGAAATTTTTGTTTACCTCAATCATTTAAATGTTTTTTGTGAACGGCTTTTTTAGGTGTTTTCACTGAGATTGAATATATATTATAATTATTGACTGACTGAAAAAAATAAAAATTAAACTACGTCTAAAAAATCGACTTCAAAAACTGAAAAGTATCAAATAACTAAAAATTTACGAGCAGGACCTTCAGCTGATGGTAGTTGATACGCCTTACCCTCTACAATGCAGTGCTGCTCAGGATTCTTGATAAACCCAAAAATTCTAAGCGACACTACAATTGCGCTCGTCACCTTGAGACGTAACATGTAAAGTCTTATTTGACCAGTAATTTCACTAGCTACAGTGCCCTTCAGACCTAAACACAGTAATGTTTACACATCCTGCTTTGCTTCAAGGCAGATATAGGCAACGTTGTGGTAACCATAATCTAGCCGGCATCCTGTACAAAGGAGTCCCACTGCTTCTTTTGAATTTCGTAACACTTGATTTTGTACATACTCTGAAATCATGATACATAAGACTTACTTAATCAATTTAACCGAGTAGTAGGCAAAAAAAATATGGTTGTTCCTGGTGTTAACATTCCAGAGGTGTTTAGTCCGAGGTGAAGGTGAAGGTGAAGGAATCTAAATTTTGCCAGAATCCTTTTTGCTTGTGGATGGATTTCTCTAAATTCCTTATA
This sequence comes from Leptidea sinapis, assembly GCF_905404315.1. Taxonomy (NCBI): domain Eukaryota; kingdom Metazoa; phylum Arthropoda; class Insecta; order Lepidoptera; family Pieridae; genus Leptidea; species Leptidea sinapis. The sequence goes on along the minus strand of NC_066305.1, from coordinate 2,148,044 downwards.
AATGAGGTATGCAATATTTTTTTATCAAGAATTAACACGTTCTTAAATTTTTCGACTAATTACTTATAGAAGACATATTGAGAATGGTTTGTCGCCAATTTTATATTGACAAATTACAAAATGCGATCTTTTAAAAATACGACCTGCGGGCCCTACCATGAAATATATTGCGATTCAATTGACAACCTAAAATGAACTGCTTTGCTATTTCTTACCACGCCGTGATCAGAGCTATCTAATTTAGGTTAACGTCAAATCAACTGATTAAATCGCAATGATGTCAATTGAATGTCAAAAATTATATCAACTGAATCGCAAACTGATTTAGTTCGTTCATTCTTCATAAGCGATCCAAACGCCATTTAGTAAAAGGCACTTCATGGTATGAATTTTAGTGATTCAGTTTGAGTACCTAAACTGAACTGCATCGGATTCGCATCGCTTATTAAAAGTTGATGGTAGGCCCAATGTACTGCCACTTGTAAATAAGAAGACAGTGGCAATGTAATAGTAGCATTTAAGCAGCATATAAGCATACTTTTAATTCTTGGAATCTTTTTTTCATTGCCAACGGAAACAACACAATCTTATAATTATAAATTTATGTATCCACAAATAAGACAAATATAACTACATTCTTATCAATCTTATTTAATAACTCGGTACTTGCAATTAAGTTTAGCTCTTTTATTTAGTCGTGCTATCAGTCGTATTAATTACGAGTAAAGAATGTATTCATATGAAACACGTTTTACTACAGGATTTTATTCCTCGTCGTGAACTCGTCGGTCGGATTTTCCTGAGATCATTGTACCTTCTTATAGAAAGAATAAGTTTTTGCTTAAGAAATAGAAATATAAACAAACCTACGAGTTATTTACCTACCTTTTTACCTAATAAGACATAGTACAATTCAACCTAATCTAGCTATTAAGACTATTTATTTTACCAGTCGGAGGCTCCTTTGCACAGGATGCCAGCTAGGTTATAGGTACCACAACGGCACGTATTTCTGCCGTGAAGCAATAATGTGTAAGCATTATTGTATATCGGTCAGAAGGCCACCGTCTCTAGTAAAATTACCGGGCAAATGAGACTAAATATCTTATGTCTCAATTGTAGTGCCGCTCAGAAATTTTGGGCTTTTCAAGAATCCTGAGCGGCACTGTATTGTAATGCGCAGGGCGTATCAATTACCATCAGCTGAACGTCGTGCTCGTCTCGTCCCGTATTTTAATAAAAAAAAAACCACCCATATAGCCCAGTGGTCAGTGACCCTGCCCACTTAGCTAGAGGTACCGGGTTCGAATCCCGGTAGATGCAAACATTGATATGATGATTATGGATGTATATTTCCGAGCCATGGAGGTTTATATGTATTTATATATGTTTAAGTATGTATATTGTATTAAAAATATCGTTGTCTTACACACATAGTACAGACAAGGCCTAGTTTGCGGCAATATAATTTGTGTAAGAGTGTGTCTATAAAAAGGTAGTCAAAACAAAGCTATCATACCTAACTCAGTCACATTAAAAACGGCTTAACACAAATCGTAGTAATGTAAGCTAAAGTACTTGACACAATCTGTCATAACATGAATTAACAGGATTCACCTTTTTTATCCTCCATAATTTACGTGACACAATCATACCTAACAGCCCTGCACCCAATAGAACACTAGAAGATCAGCTGTCATGATGGAGTGTCTTGCCAGTTTCTTCATAGCCAATTTGGCTGTGCCCAGGTGATCGCGGAACTGGCAATCGTATTGCAAGAAATTTCTTGCCTCGGAGTCAGACACTTGACACCTCTTGTTGTGGATGTCCATGGGCATTACCTCATCAGTCCCCATCCCGTGATCCTATTGCTCATTTTACCCCTTAGGGACGCTTTAAGGATACTGTTATCGAAGAGCGGTGATGCCAACTTCTTCGAATCGACCATCATGTCGCCGCCACTTAATCCGTATAATCTTGATGACATAAGTTTGGCCGTGCAGATTGTTTAATTCTTAGTTGTATCATATTTTCCACCAGCCTTCTTGGATGGCGCCAGAAGCCAGCGAGATCATTTTTAACACAAGAGCAAAAAGCTTTCTGATCCATACCCGAAGACCTCACCAGGGTACAGTACAGCTATATCTTTAGACACCTCGCCGGAATTTCAGTAACCAAATATTTTTAAAATGTATCAACATAAGTCAACATCATTTTACTAATGAAGTAAGCAATTTTCAGATAATTTCGTCCAATTGTACTCAGAAGCGACTAATGATGCGTGACTCACTTTGTCCCTGGCTGATAAACAAAGGTCATCTCAATTCAAATACAAATTCAAATATTTTTATTCAATATGGACTTAAAATCACATGAACGTCAAAAGAAAATCATGTCTAATGACGATGTCGCACGTAACAGTTGGGAACTCTCGAATTTGTTACGAGTACTTCTAACTTGGACAAACAATCCAGTTAAGTAGGTCCAATTTTACGATAGATGTCACTCGTTGAATCCGACTAGGATGGGCAGCGTTCAGGATGCTCCGTAAAATCTTCTCGTCCCAAATACCACAGTGTTTGAAGACGAATGTTTTCAACCGGTTTGTGTTGCCAGTGATGACTTACGGTCCGGTACTGGTCGCTAACTATGGAGAAGGGTATGCTCAGATTTGCCCTGCGAGATCGCGTCAGAAATAAGGAGCTTCGTAGGAGAACCAAAGTTATCAACATAGCCTAAATTATTGCGAACTGAAGTGGCCGAGGGCAGGGCACATAGTTGGACGGACAAATGGCCATTTGGGCAGTAAAGTCCTCAAATGGTGACTACGTACCGGAAAACGCAGTGTTGAAAAGCCCCCCACAAGATGGACCGAAGATCTATAATATATATAATACGTTGGATGAGGGTAGTGCAGGACCGATCATAGTGAGGATCTTTGGGGAGGCCTGATGAAGTGCCACTGTGGTCTCCCGGTGAAATATAGCCCTTACAGTATGAGTTGTTTTAAAAAGGATTGTCAATAACATAAGGTTAATAATCATTTTTAATGTATACATAGTATTTCAGAATTGTCAACTCGTTCATAAGCTTGTTTTTCATAAAGTCTAGAAATAATATCCTTGTATACCATTTTTGACAGACATAGTTATAGGTCTAAAATCTCATATTTCAATTATAGTTTGGAATACTTGTTTCATAATAGTCAAAATATCATAAGTTTTAGTCTTGAGCAGTCATGAAATATGTAGGTAGTTAGGTGTTTGCTTGAGGCATCTACTCGCATAATGAAAATCTATAAGGTGTCAGCGTTATTTATAAGGCTTCATTAGAAGTCTGTCGGAAAGTTACCTCGTTGTAAATAGGTCAAACATTATTATACACCCGCAGCTCCCCGCTTCTTTATCGGCGTAGATTTTATTTTCAACAATCATCTAGCCCCAAATTAGGCATATTTTTGGGGGAAATCCAGGAAAATGGGATTTACTATCGATTTGCGAATAAATTTAATTTTTTTTAAATGACGATTGTCGTTATATGCTTGCAAGATAAATATAAAGGGAAGCTAGCTTTTTAAGTCAAGTTCACTAAATACTGAGACAAAAGAGTCGTAAAAATGAATTACGTATAAGTCCGTCAACTTAACTCGGGACCTGGCACGAACTATCCATCCTTACCCTATGGTTCTAGGAAGAAAAACTCAACAAAAGTGGTTTAAATCAAGTAGGCCAGTAAAATTTAACTTCGCACGAGATTTCCGATCCAATATTTTCGCAAGGCTAAGGTCACTTACTGAGCATAAAGCCACAAAATGCTGCCAGATCAAGGTGGAGATCCCGGAAACTTGGTATTCAGGAACTAAAAAACTAGGACTTAAAGTATGGACTTTAGGGCAAAAGTTATGAAAACCATGATTGTAGAAAATAAATTTTCGCATCTTTTATTTCCTGTCAACTTTTTTGTAAAACTTTACGATTTATTGCCAATGTAATGCACCGGGCTTTCTGTCTCAGCCGTTAACTTTACTTATGGATAATATTGGATTATTAAAATAAAAACATCGATTCACTTTAATAGATCAGTTTATTACATATAACTATGTATACTATTTGAGTTATAGGACGTTTGATATTGCACTACCGGGAGTAAAGTCAAAAATTTCAAGGTACGCTACTTTTCATCATCTAAAGCTGCAGTGTTTGTTTGTTTGTTTGTTTGTTTGTTTGAACGCGCTAATCTCTGGTACTACTGGTCCGATTTGAATGATTCTTTCAGTGTTGGGTAGTCCATTTATCGAGGAAGGCTATAGGCTATGTTTATTTTTTATTTTCAAAATTAGGGATCCGTAATAAAATTGCTATTTTGTAACACAAGGTGTAAAATCGAAAACCTATTTTTGCGTGCGCTGCATAAACAATTGACAATAGAACAAAATGATGTACAGGCTATAATATAAGCAATATTTTATTAATTATAAAACTATCGCGTGAATTATACTTTATATGGCAAAACAACGTGTCAGCTAGTACAATATAATGTTACAAATTCAATAACAAAACCCAAAAATATATCCCTTTTAATTATGTCCTTAAAAATTTATAGTTCATTTACTTAGCCGAAGTGGTGAAATATTTTTTATTTTATTATATTATATTTCGTACAACTAAAAAATATTTAGTAATCATTATTCATTATGTTATGTTCACTTCAGGGAATGGTCGCTTCTGTCGGACTTGTAACTATGTTCAGGCTTGTAACTATGTTACGATTGAGTCTGAATATGCTGACAAATTAAAAATTTATTTTCGGCGTAAAAAAATACGCAATATTTCTAGCTACTATACAAAACAGCTGAACTGGTTTTTACGGTAATTTACGGCAGATAGGTTATAGTGTAACATAGATTATTTTAAAAGTGGGTATTTCGTGAGGCGTGCTGAGAAGTTTAACTATGGGGTATTAAATGACACTGAACTGTCACGCCTGATTATGTAACGTTTGAACAAAGCTGATTGGAGTTTTCTAGAATGCGTGATCAGTAAGAGCACAATATACCATAGTAATTTCTTAAAAACAATAATTATAATGACATAATAATTATATTCTAAATATTACTACTCTGTATATTTATGGGCCAAAAATATTTGTATGTCGTTTAAGCAAATTGGCCTTGATGAAGTTTTCATTTCTTACACACCGTTTTTGTTGAAACTTATTAGGTTTTCGCGAAAATAAGTGAAACCCTCTTACATAATTTATACGTATAGATAGAGCCTCTTGCTGCTAGACAGCCGATGAAAATAGGCCGGGTTTATTACTTTAGTGAGCGTGACAAGCTAAGTCTTACACTCTCGATTTGTATGTCACTTTATGTTAGCATGCATGCATTGCTCTAAAATACAGGCTAACAGTCAACCTCAATTTTTTTCGACGTTTTCGCAAGTTGTCAGTCTATCTAGATGGATTAATGATCTAAAGTAAAATCTATAAAATTGTGATTTTCCAATATACTATCTACAGATAGAGATAAATTACTACCTATCCCAATATACCCGATAAGTCATTCTTATCGTCTTATATTGGGACGCGTGAATTGCAATTTCCATACAAACTTCTATCGCTGGTAAGGATAAGGTGAGTTACCGTAAGTTTATTGGAAGAGAAAAGTCAACGATAGTTACGATTTTTATCTCAAGTAAGAGATAGACTGAATATTGGGCACGGCCGTAATAAGTCTTGATTCTCGGTAAATAACCAGCCGTATAGACAATGCAATAATCTTGTTATATATGTATACATTGTATATAAGGAGGGTTATTAAGAGCACGCGCCGACGGTCGAAGTACCTTGACCCTGAGAAGCAGACGGCGCCCTACATGGACAAATAAATATGTCTGCAGTCTGAACGAAGTCCAGTCGAGTTGCGGTTCTTCCTGTATATCCGTAGGGCGAAGGGCATTAATTGTAAAATATACGCGTATCTTATTTTACTTGTTACTACTTTTACACTGGCACCATTTTATAGCTGTTTTTAAAGAAACATTAATTGTTGCAATTTATCGACATATACGATTGCGACTCTTTCTTCTATATAAGTAGTAACTAAATACTTTTTAAGCTAAGATCATAATTATTTTTAAATAAAACCAATGTCATCATTATCTGTGTCTCGCTTTTTCGCTTTATTTTGATTTTTAACCCACTTCAAAAAGGAGGAGGTTATCAATTCGATAAGTATTTTTTTATGAATGAACACCGATTACTCTGAGATTTATGATCGTGTGTCGGTGCCAAGCCAATGTAATAATGGCACCTACACTCGCCACGCGTGACTTTGAGCGGAATAGTTTCGTCTAGATCAAGAACAAAACAACCAAGGCTGACAGACACGCGTGGCCAGACAACCTAAACAATTACAGTAAGTAAGCTGTTTACAATATTAAGTTTTATTTTGTTTAAGGCTTGGCACTGACTTAAAACCTATCAATAGGTAGCACATATAAATAATAGTATTTTATCAATACTAAAGGTAAAGGTTTGCATAAGAGGTGTATTTAATTAAATTTTTAGTTATTTGATACTGTTCAGTTTTTGAAGTCGGTTTTTTAAACGTAGTTTTTTTTTATATATTTCCAGACGAAGAACCAGAAAACCTAAATCGTACCGTATAACGTCCCGATCTATAAAATAATTACATATTATTTAATACGTTAGTATCCCCTCCTACTCTGATATTGTTAATATTTGAAAACTACAAATTGAAGTCATATCCTGCAAATTGCTACAGAGAAGGACCGCCATTTTAGTGACGTCAGGTTCAGCAGACAGACACTTCAAAAAATCTGTACCGATTGCAAAACTATCAAACGAATATTAAATGCGTATCGTGTAAATCACATTATTAATGGTTATATCTGTATTGTAGTTTTTTCTACATCTTGTTTTGTTAATTGAATATTAACAGCAGCTTCAATTTAAGAATAATTAATTATTTATTTAATAATTTCATTATTTTCATATCACCCATCTAATGCAGCAATATTATCAGAAAAAGATCGTTAAATTCCATTGTATTTTTTATGACTGATTTGACATAATATTTTCAAACAAGGCTCTACGAAAATAATATACAAATCTAATAATTGGCAATACTAAAGGATGCTGATCAAGGCGCGGACTAATTAATAATACGAAATACAAAATTTTTTTGCTCTATATTCATAAATACATTAACAATATACGGTACAATTATAATCAAGGAAATTAAGACCAGAATTAAAGTGGCTCGAAGCACCTTGAGTAAAATGAAAAAGTCTTAAGATTTCCTTGCGCACTCGTTTACTGCGCCTTTACATCTGGCCAATGAGGCGTGGACTATTAAAGAAGACCTCAGGAAACATATAGAAGCATTCGGGATGTGGGCATATAGATGTATGTTCCCCATAAGTTGGACTCACGAGGTCACGAATGTAGAAATTCTGCGGCGCGTCAATCAAAAACGCGATCTCATGCAACCCATCAAGTAGAGAAAAGACGAATATTTGGGGCAAGGGCTTAGGCACGATAGGTACGAACTCCTACAATTCATCATGATGGGAAAAGTTGCCGGAAGAAGAGGTGTAGATTGCAGAAAAAAGTCGTGGCTGCGCGACATCCGAGAGTGGACAGAAATCGCGTGTGCGCCCGAACTATTTCGCCTCGCAAAGAATAAAGTTGAATTTAACAAAGCTAACTGCCAACCTTCGCTAATCGGAGAGGCATGCAAATATTAACAATTACAAATTGGTTATAAATTACTCTGGTTAGTCTCATAGTGTGTGAAATAAGTTATTTCTCCCAACCACCACAGTTCAAATGTGTCACAAAATCGGCATGATTTTGTATTTCATTAGTACACAGGATGTCACAAAGTTATGGGACATGAAGGGAAAGTACCTTAAATATCGAAGATAGGCTATTTTACTGAAAGAAGACTTTATGTTATTTTTAAAAGTTAGTAATTCTGCATTCAAAGATTTTCTAAAAATTACTTGCTTCGTCTGGGAATCGAACCGACTTAAATTAAAAAAAAACACACCTACTCTTATGATGCCAATCGAAAGAATGGCCAAAAACTAATAACTCTTATTTAGTAACAAGTACTAACTTTTAAAAATAACATAAAGTCTTCTTTCAGTAAAATAGCCTATCTTCGATATTTAAGGTACTTTCCCTTCATGTCCCATAACTTTGGGACAACCTGTATATATCATCAAAGTATAATCTTATGTCAGACAGACATAAAAATCCAAGCATATTATTCTATTATATCTTGAAGTATTATTTCTGCCGACTTGGCGTAATACCAAACGACTTATTATACTTACTATACAAAGACATAACAAGTATTGCAATCAATGCTCAGCAAAAGGAAGATTGAAGCCTAAATACTCTTCCCATTTTCCGTTTGAGTCATAACCGATGCAGTCGATATTAAAGTTAAATTAAAAATTATTCTCAAGTGACCTAAGGGAATTCCTTTGAAGTACGAAGTCTATTCACAATTTTCTTGATTTATTATTATTTAGTATAAGAACTTTGTATTACTAAGTCTCGGATTTCATTCTAATGTGGTTTACTTATTACTATTTTAATTAATTCACTTATATCTAATTGATTTTATTTTGCATGAATAAAACTGCATTATTAACTGCATACTCAAAATTATATTTGTTATTTATTCAAAAATATTATTTAATCGCGTTTTTAATTATTGTTCCTTTTAAGCGATTTATAATTAATACATTAATTAAATTTACATAATATAGGTGTAGAATAGGTTAGGTGAGTAGAGTAGGTGAGATAGGAAGCAGAATACAATGTTTTGGTACCAGGCGATCATAGTTAAAGAAGAGATTGTCTTAAGTATGGCGCGAGTTTACCTTAATATATTCTGAGTCTGGTTTTAACACCCTACTGTATATACATATATATATATATATATATATATATACATATATGTATATACATTTCCACCTCTGTACTCATCACGATATCTCTGGAACTATAAGGCCCCACTTAACACTTAACTTTTGGCAGCAATATTCCATTCGTCGAGTAAAGGTTAGCTAAGAAGAAGAAATCGTAATTTAACGAAATGTCACCAGCAATGCATATTACTCGTAAATGGATCATTTAGAAATAAGTTCTTGTTTTATCTTTTATTTATTTAGATTTCAAATTGATTAGTTCTTTTTTATTATGACCATGACGTCTGTCGGGTCAGTAGATAGACTGTGACAGCTGTGACATGTGCTATTTTGAGCAATTTACGCACACTAATACAAAGTGTCATACAAATCGCGAATGTAAGACGTAGTTTGTCATGTACACTAAAGTTATTAACCTGGCCTGTTTTCATTGGTTATCTAGGTATACAAAATACGTGGGAGGCTCCTTTGCACAGGATGCCAGCTAGATTATGGGTACCACAACGGCGCCTATTTCTACCGTGAAGCAGGAATGTGTAAATATTACTGTGTTTCTGTCTGAAGGGCGGTGTAGCTAGTGAAATCAGTGGGCAAGTGAGACTTAAAATTTTATGTCTCAAGGTGACGAGCGCAATTGTAGTGCCGCTCAGAATTTTTGGGGTTTGTCAAGAATCCTGAGCGGCACCATAAGCTGGACGTACTGCTCGTCTCGTCCCTTATTTTCATGAAAAAAAAACATTAATGTCAAATGTTGCATCAAATAATAATCATAAACGACAAATCAATTTGCATTAAATATTATGAAAACGGGGCAAATAATGCAAATTCTAGTATCCTGCCAATTGCTAAAAAGATGGGCCGCCATTTTAGTGACGTAAGGTGTAGCAGACACTTCAAAAAGTCAGTAAAACTGTTGAACAAATATTAATACGTACCGTGTGAATAAACAATTTATTTTTATGTCTATATTACATTTTTTCTTTATCTTGTTTTGTAATTGTTGCCACATTTGCATTGAAATGAAGAAAAACAATTAACGGCTTAAAGAAATATTATGCACATTAATTTTACCATTTGATTATTTTGAAATATCAACTACGTAGTGCATATTTATGACATTTATAATAATAATAATAATAATAATAATAATAATAATAAACTTTTATTTCAGGCCATTAGACCCATAACTGTGTTAGTATGACAAATAACTTAAAACTATGTTAGTAGGTACTTATTTCTAGCTTAACAACTAATTCTATAACTAAAAACTATAACTAAAAAACCCGAGGGAGCCTCTTGGCGCCTATGTGCGCACCCCCCCAGCACCTCCAGAGAGGACTATCTAGTTTCCTGGCCAATGCGCTGAGAAGAGTGTTGGTACTACTCATTAGCCTGCGCATCATGGACGCGGCACGCTTGCGCATGATCGCGTAGAAATCATCCACGCGAGCATCCGCAAACATTGCCGACGCACTGCAGTGTCGAGGCTTCCTCAACACCGCTCTCAGCACATTGTTATATTGAACACGCAAGGCACCATAGGTCCGCTGCCTGTAGTCCATCCACAGACTGCACGTGTAAAATGACTGGCAGTAAGCCCTGAATAAGGTCAGCTTTACTTGCCCAGTACAGCGCGCAAATCTGCGGGCTAACATATTGCCTCGGACCGACAGAGCCCGGCGCTCTCGTTCCATGTCATTATCATCCCTCAGGCTGTCGGTTACTACATGACCGAGATACTTGAACTCAGTCACTTGCCTCAGGGGATTACCACATAATTGTATCTTTGGTTTAAAGCTGGATAGTTTGTTCTTTCCCCTGAAAATAAGGAACTCGCTTTTTTTGGCGTTGTAACTGAGTCCATTCATCCCGGCATACTCCTCACAGAGTTGCAGCAACCTTTTAAGACCCCCAACTGAGGGGCTCAGTAGAACCATGTCGTCGGCGTAGCTAAGGTTATTCATGCGTATGCCATCTATTGAACACCCGACACCAGCTCCACCGAGCCCCTCAATCAGCTGGTTCACATACAAATTAAACAGCCCAGGGGACGTCAGCCCTCCCTGTCTCACTCCACACTCCATTTTATATGGGTCACTAAGTTCATTACCCCACCTAACCACATTAGTTTGGTTACCATACCAGTATTTAAACAATGAAATCAGTTCGGGTCTCAAAGCTGATTCCTTTTCGAGCTTATGCCACAAGACGTCGTAAGCTACTAGGTCAAAAGCTTTGGATAGATCCAAAAAACAGGCATAAACAGGAGTTTTCCTGTCGGTATAGTACCGCACAGTTTGCTTGAGGCACAGGATTGCGCTTTCCGTAGAGAGTTCAGGCTGAAAGCCGAACTGAGCGTCGTGTATTTTAATTGATTTACTTAGCTGTGCATCCATCAAACTGTCCAGCACCTTAGCCACTATCGTCGCCAGCGATATCGGCCTGTAGTTGGATCCATCCGCCGCATCACCTGTTCTGTTTTTGATAATGGGCACTACTACTGTCTTCATCATGGCTTCTGGCAGGTAACTGTGGTTAATACATAGGTTGTAGAGCAATTTGAGGACTCTGGGAAGGTGCGAACCCGCATACCTTAAGTGCTCGATGCTCAGGCCATCGTGTCCCGGTGACTTTCCATGTTTCATACTCTTTAGTGCTCCCTTGACTTCAGTAAGCGTAAAACGCACCAAGACTTCCCTGTTAACCACGATGTCCTCAGCATCGTTGTTCGTAAAGGGTATTTTAAGAGGCTCCACTTTAAATTGCTCCCTAAACATATTAGCAATCTTTTGAGATCCGCTCACTCCACCTACTTCACTCGGAAGATTCGCCCTTGCATTCAGTCTATTGGTGTGCTGCCAGAACTTGCCGAAGTGCTTAGTCTCGTACGATGTGGCTAACATGTCCATTTTGATTTGCTCCTCGTTGTTCTGGCACCATTTAAGTTTATTTTTAAATACCTTGCGAGATTCCCGCATCTCGTCGTACAAGACCCCACAAGACGGCCTCCCAGCCCACACCCATGACTGAAAACAGAGACGAGCCTTCGCATGAGCCGGTCTCACATGCTTGTTCCACCCAGTGATATATCTTTTTTTATGTCGCTGGGTAGCTCTATGACTATATATTGCCGCATCCTGTAGTATGCTTGTAATATCCTCGTACCATTGTTCTAAGATCCGTTTATGTTCCGGGTCGTTACATAGTTCATTACAGCAATCTACCATCTCTACGGGAAAGTCTACCATCTTCAACCTATTGTTACAAAACTCAGTATACAGACTAATCTGATCAGTGTCCCTACGTCCCCAACTTATTTTATTAAAAGCCGTCGATTGCGCGCTTTCTAGACGAGTGTGAAATAAATTGAGTTTACAATAAACCTCTACAGGATAATGATCAGACCACGACACATTGTTCACTATGTTTATACGATCAACGTATTTTCTAGCCATACTCGTTACAAGGCAGTGGTCTAGCCATCGCGAGCAGCCGTGAATATCACTAGTATATGTAAATACATCGCTTTTATTTGACAACAGTTCGTAGTCGGCACACACCCATGATTGCTCGCCACAAAACTGTATCAATTCATTAAAAAATAATTCCCCAGGGTGTGCGTTAAAGTCGCCTAACATAAAAACCATACTAATACCGCAGTCTTCAATAATTGCATTAATTTCACTCAAGCACTCTGTAAATTCCGCTAAATTATCCGGGCAGTCTGTAGGCATATACACAGAAAAAAATAGCATCGAGTGCTCACGTACCTGACATTTGAGGGCGCACAACCTAACGCTGTCGCACTTCACTATAGACACGGACGAAAACACATTCTTACGCCATAACAGCGCGACTCCTCCGTGGGGACGGCCACGTAGAATGCCGGCTCCCGTATCCACAGCCGATGTACCCGTAGACTCAAACTCGTCGTGAATGGTGCTAAGGTAGGTAAGTTCAAACGGCAGCAGCCAGGTCTCCTGGAGTGCGACTACATCCGCAGATCCGCATAGGCTCCTCACGCTGTCCACCGACCGCTTCAAGGACTTACAGTTATAGCTAACTAGCTTTAGTGTATGTTTGTTCCCTCTAATTTTGTTTAGATCCATTATTAATGTCCACTTTTTCTGGATTTACTATGGCCTTTTTTCCATGTCTAAATAATATATATCTTCTAAAATATATACCTTCTGGCCATAATTTACTGTCCGTAAATAATAATAATTTACTTCTAGGTATATAAAATTTAAAAGAATTGTAATCTCTAGACGATTTCATAGGTACCTTTTCAGGCACAATATTTATCTGCGTCTTTCCATATACATATTCCGCGACATCACGCTCCGTGTTTTCCTTCGAAACATTATAAATATATAACGGGATTTGTAAGTCCGCTGCTTTTAGTTTTGTTGAGGAGTCTACCGTCGCTGTACCTCTCGTTCCTTTAAATCGCGATGACTTACGCCTTACGACACGAACCCACTCTCCTTCGTTGTTATTTTGCGTTTCCGCGCCACTCGGTTCGCAATTCATTGCATTACATGACATCATCGCATCAGCTGGCGGTGACGCGTGCGCTTCTACTTGATTCACTCGTTGAACGGGCGTGACAGAGATAGGTTTACTGGTCGGCACCGCTGCCACACACGCGTAAGACGGTGACGGTTGCGCGGGAACTCGTTTTTGCATTGTCACGTTCGGCGGTGTGCCATTTGAAAGGCCGGTCATTAACCCCATCGGGCCACTTGTTGAGTCGTAGCTATCTTGCAAGCAAAAACCGCCTCTCTTGGTATTGACATAAGGTTCAGTCTCTCCTGCTTCAGCCTCAGACACAATTTTCTTCTTTTCGTAGTCTCTAACGGAAATTTCAAAATCTTTTTTTGTCATATACTCCTCCTGCTTCTCTTGAAGAGCCCGCACCTGACTCTGCAGGGTAACAATATCCTTCAAAAGGCGTGTCACATCAATATGATCGAAAGTAACGGGCGGCAGCTTGTGTAGGTCTTTAGCCACAAAAGTTGGAATATCATCGGGCTCTGTACTTCGTAAAACACTAATGATATCCTCTATATTTTTCTGTTTTCGATCCTCACCCTTTCTTTTGACGAGTCTCTGTGGAATCGTCTCAAACAGCAAGCGTTTCGCCTTGAAAATTTCCTCTTCGTCGAATGATTGCCTACAAAGAAGTGCTAAACTGACATTATCAATTGAATCTAGGGTGTTAACACAAAAACTCAGGCACTCATTCACGACCAACCGGCACTTGTCACAAGATAAGGTATCCATCTCGCAAGAGGTCTCGGAACCTCTGACCGACCGCGCGTGCTGTCAGCCAGCGACTCCTATATACTATAATATTATACTATAAATATTATTTTAATACATTTAATTATATTAATATACAAATCGTTATATGCTGACTGTACAACTGCTGACGTCACGCGACCATGTTACATGGTTCTATCCCTCTACCAATCTGCAGGAATTCTAAAGAGAATAATTTGTTTTGAAACATTTATTTTAATCGAATTAATTATAATATGCATCTAGTAATCTATCAAATATTATTATTTTTATATATTTCCCAAGAGGAAAGGCTAAAGATTGAAATAATCTCATACAAACACCACATGGCAATAAAAATTTATAATCATATCCCGAATGATAAAGAGATACTTTAAAAATATTTTAATTGTACAATGCTTCTATTCTCTACCCGATTTTTTTAACTAAGTATCTATAATATTCGTGAGAACCACTTATAATATAGATAAAATCTTAGATAATTTAAACATCTAGATAGACCGTGGAAGCTGAAAAATTGAGTTTGACAGTTAAGCACTACTTTGAGCAATGCACGCACACTAACACAAAGTGACATACAAATCGCGAGTGTATGATGTAGCTTGACACGCAAACTAAAGTAATAAATCTGGCCTGTTAAGACGTATAAATTATCTAAGAATAATACTATAGAAATAAACAGAAGTAGTTGTATTATCCGTGGAACTTACTTCATAATATTTTTTTCTTCATATAAAACGTTTTTGTGCCCTTGCAGGGCGTCACATATTATCTACCTGTATATTACACAAATAAAACTAAAAAAAAATATGGACAGTGCGGAACTCGAACCCGCGACCTCCCGCGTTCCGTGCGAGCGCTCTTTTCAACTGAGCCAACCGTTCAAGATCTTGTATGATTTGTTCAACTGTCGAGAGGTCGCGGGTTCGAGCCCACATCGTTCATAATATTTTGTTTACTTTTATTTGTGTAATTAACCCCAGAAGTGAGGGTATCACTTTAAAACATAACAAATTGTTTACCTGTATATTGTGCCGCCATTTTGTAACAATGTGATTTGTAATAAAAGGATTTTGATTATCAAAGTAAGTCGCAACAAACAGCTGTTTACAATAAAAACTAGGCAGATTAAACAGTTAATAAATTCCTCTTTACAACCCGAACGCATCTGACATTAAAATGTGCGTATTGTCGTGGTTATTATCAACAGTTTCGATATCATTAAGTTTGTAACACGTAGTATCACTGTATCATTTTAATTGCTTGTGTCTGTACCACGATGAGTAAAATATTCTGCACAATATTATTATAATTTTTTTTTTATTTAAGGTAGCATGAGTTTTTTGTTGGGTAAACAGGTGATTTAACTGTAATGTGACCAGTGTCATCTGTTTTTAAGATGTTTAATATAACTAGCGAACCCGACAGTCTTTGTGCTGTAAAGACGTCTTACGTTTGAAAAATCAGTCCAGCCGTTAGGAGGAGTTCACTAACATGGGCAGGAGTATTATAAATGGACTGAATTGAGAATCTAAATCATTCTCAAATGCACTGGAACACACAAAAAAATCATCAAAATCGGTACAGACGTTTAGGAGGGAATTCAATTGTGAATCTAAACCATCCTCGAATCCACTTGAACACACACAAAAAAATCATTCATATCGGTCCAGCCGTTTAGGAGGAGTTCACTGTCAACACACGTACAGAAGAATTATATATATAAAGATATATTATATATGTAGGTAATTATGAGTCGCGTGACGAGTTTATCATCTATATATTTAATTTGTTTGCGATGTCTATATTTTAATTGAATAAATACCTCCTTCACACTGTCTTTACAATAATTATAATGTTGTGTCAATGTTGGTTTTACAAAGAAGCAGCAAATAAATAATTTCTAAAGTTTTGGTGTGTAATTCGCAGAGATACATTGAAATTGTCTTACGGCCGTTCCCAATATTCAGTCTATCTCTTCCTTAAGATAAAAATCGTAACAATCGTTAACTTTTCTGTCCCAATAAACTTATCGACGGTAACTCACCTTATCCGTACACGCTGTCTGTCAATGGGACTACGCCAGCGTAGAAGCATAGAAGTTTGTATGGAAATTTAAATTCACGCGTTCCAATATAAGGCGATAAGAATGACTATCGGGCATATAATAATAACGTTCAGAACGATAGTTTCATTCATAGTTCCTGTCAATATTGAAGTAACATTATAATTAATGTTGCGTGAGCGTCACGTACTTACATTCGCCAACACGCACACATACAGCCAAATAATGTTGCAAGTGAATAGACATTTTCCTAAATCAGTAAATTTTAAGAAATACTAGATTATATCTGATAAGATAGAACAAATAAAATATAAATTAAGAATTTAATAAAAACATCACGTATTTAATTATTGTTGCAACAATTTTTGAAGTATAAGAATAGAGGTTCTTTAGAATCGTTGTTTTTTTAAACTCGATGAAACGAAATAGCGAGACGATAGAGGCGCCGATCCCAGCTATATCCGAGGTTTTCTAGGGTGCAGAGATCGACTTTGGGATAATTTTTGAAATCCAAGATGGCCGCCGTGCAAAATTATGATTTCAACAAAATGGATATCGTATCCGAGGTTCTCGAGGGTGCAGAGAACGACTTTGGGATTATTTTTGAAATCCAAGATGGCCGCCGCGCAATATTATGATTTTTATTATAAGACGCTTTGTGACACCCTTTCACTGCACGGTAAGTAATTTTTCAATCAAATTTCGCGCATTGATTATCCTGGAAGTTCACAGAATGATACTGACGCGGCGGGAAACGTATGTGGTCATAAACGACCACATTGAAACTGCTTCATTTCGCTGGGGCTTACTCACGTTCTAAGCGTTATTATTCTAAGTTATCGGGTATATTGGGTTAGCTTCAGATTATTGACAGCTAATTACTGACAGTAGAAGGTAGAATTTATCTCTATCTATAGATAGTATATTAGGAACGGCCGTTAGGTGGCTATTTTTGAGAGTCGAGCCACAGATTACCAATAAGTGTTCAAGATTAATAATTGTCAGACGAATTTCTCACGATTATTTTAGCTTGAACTCACTTACAAGCATAGAACTATGGAGGGTCTGCTTAATTAAGCAGTGCCTATCTCGTTAAAAACCTAAATAAATATAGTGTTAAAGTTAATTTAGTTCAATTTGGTTCCGTTATTTTATAACCAAACTTCTATTAAACACCCACCCATCATTTTTTCCTTACGCTAGATAATATATACTCAATGTACGCAATCTCCAGATTGCATATTCCAAAGCTCAACTGCGACTAGTTAGATTTACATGCTTACCCTGTTAGAAAACCAATGCACGCCCCTGGTAGGGAGTAAAGTTGAAAAAGTCACCAGCTTATGTCGTAAATAACAGTTCAAAAACCTGCCACAATGGCGCTGGTGTAGGCACAGGGTATGGTGAATGTGGCAATTGTAAATGAATTGAAGTATGATGCGTTAGAAAATTTAATATTATTGTCGACTAAAGTAGTTAAATAGCGAAAAATTTCAACAACTGACGTTGTACAAAATAATGTAGTAAATATAACTCTAAAGAGTTATTAACTATCTATTATGTGTTATCTAACTAACTATTATTAGAAAACGTGTAGCTAGAGTGTTTAGTATTATTTGAAAAATTGGCGCTTCTTTTAAGTTTTACCCTGATGCTACTGTGGCGCCACCCTAATTTAATGTATTTTGACAGACACTTTTAGGAGTTCACTCCTTAAGAATCGATTTTCATATAAGGCGCCCAGTATGAGAAAAATATGGAGAGATAAACCTACTCATCAAATGGGATAGTAACCTTATACTTTTCAGTTGTGTGTGTGTGTATATATATATACTTGTGTGTTGCCAGCATACACAGTATACAGAGTGATAGCTTATGCATGTATTAAAATATACCTATTAGGGTGTGCTAAAATGTAACTTCCTTCATGGACCTTTTAAAATTTGAATTTTGGGTTCCGCTTTTAACAAGAGTTGTGCTTGGGCATTTCCTGACATATTTTGAGCGTTAAGGGTTTATTTGATTTTTTAATTAATACACTTTTATTAGCTTCTGCTGTATGTCTGTTTGTAACCGACTCCATTGGACTTGATTTTGTTTACTACCTGTTCAAAGACAGTCGTTCGTAGCTGACATACACATTTTTTTCATACACACAGATGATTCTTCTTGCCTCTTCCCTCCATACATAGAGCTTACAATATAGATCAAAACACAAAAAGGGTGTGAGGGAAGAACATCTGTAACGGGGATACAACAAGATAAAAAAGGTAAGAGAATCTATTATTACTGTAACTGATTTTGATTGACAAGTCGTACACAGTCAGCCACGCTTGCAATAAGCTCCTTAATATTTTGAATATAAAACTAGCTCACGCCAATTATTACATCAAAATTAGCCACGCGTTATCGGGCTGACAGGTGGTCTATAAGTATATATATATATATATATATAGGAGACTGGCTCGAGTACGCCCCGTTGGGCGTAGTATTAGCTGCCGCACTTTTCGACTACGACTGCGGTATCTAGTTGGAGCGCAGCAGAGACCAATTTCTTTTCTTAAGTCTAAGGCTATTATATGCTTATAAGTATTTATTACTAGTTGTTGACCCCGACTTCGTCCCCGTGGACGCTATAAAGCAGTATGAATACTGTGACTTCATCTAGCGTGAAAATATCTAGCCTATATATTGTCCCAACCTCTTGTTAATATTACTCTTAATTAGTTGCTAATTATAACATAATATATCATTTTGTAGTACTAAATAGAATTAATAATTTTATGTTATAAGCGATAACTTCGTATAATTTTATTTTTTATTGATAAGGAGAACAAACGTATAACGTACGGGTCACCTGGCTTTAAGTGATCACCGCCACCCACATTCTCTTGCAACACCAGATGAATCACAGGAGCGTTGCCGGCCTTTAAGAAAGGCGTACGTGCTTTTTTATTAGAGATTTATTTGAGATTTCTAGCTACTGCTGATTCATATTTTTAAAAGTAGTCAATGCATTACTGAAGCTTGCGAGACGTTTATAAAAGTATTGAATGAATATCTGAATGTAAGCCACCAGTAACACCAGAGGAATCACAGGAGCGTTGCCGGCCTTGAAGGAAGGTGTTCGCGGTACCCATGTCGTATCAACCCGGAAACACCGCACAAGGAAGCTCATTCCACAGCATGGTTGTTCGTGAAAGAAAGTTTCTTGAAAACCGCACCGTGGTGGAACGTCATCCAGATGGTGCGGATGATATTTTGATAATTCGTATAAGATGGTGCAATGTCTGAATCTGAGCGGACGAAACTCAAAAATCTCCCCCAGTCGAAATTGTAATCCTGGTGTAGCATTGACATGAATGGTGTCAAGAACACATTATACAAATACAAATATTATATCACGTTAGTACACAAATAAAATTTGAAAAACAAAATTTTATGAACGATGCGGGATTCGAACCCACGACCTCCGGCGTTCCGTGCCGGTGCTCTAACCAACTGAGCTAACCATTCGAGTACCGCCTCGTTATAATATTCTGTTTGCTTTGTTCAACTCTCAGGTTGTGGCTTCATCTACAGGATCTACTTTACAGTTGATAACCTGCTCAACACCAATATTTGCATATTAGGAAAATTGACTGAGAGATCTTGTAAATCTAAACAATATGTTATGCTTTTAAAGTGATAACCCTCACTTCTAGGATTAATACACAAATCACGTTAGTGTTTTATGGATCACCCACTACTTTCACCACCCACACGATTTAAAGGTTAAGGGTAATTCGTTTTGTACGTTGTCACATTTTTTACATTATACGTCGTTTTTAGTATTTTTAAAGTTTCATTTTCATTCACCTATCTTGCTAGCTTGATCCTTGGATCAATTCTGTGATAGAGGATGTATTTCTTTTAATGGCGCTCTAGAAACCAAACCTGCGGACTAATTTGATATGATTTTTAAGTCAGTCGATATACTAGACATGATAACATCGCCAGGATAACCAAAAAACTACCGACTTCAAAAACACTTCCAAAACAATAGATATGCACTAAAAGTATAGAAATAATTGAGTATTTTTATATAATCTAATTAATTAATCTAATTCTAGTAACGGTTTTTGAAATTTTTAAAATCAGTGTCTTCCCGCCGCGGCCCCGCTCTCGCCTCCTAACGTCGCGCGTGCGACTCAAGCACATCTCACCTATAACTATATATGTAGTTACAAACCTAAATTGGCTGACACCGAATTAAAAATTATCAAAATCGATTCCCCTAGTCGAAAGTTCTGAGATAACAAACATAGTAGAAGAACATACCGACGAATTGAGAACCTCCTCCTTTTTTTGAAGTCGGTTAAAAATTTCGACTCACATGCAACAGAAGTCGATTTTTTAACCGGCATTTCACTTGTTGTCAATATCGCGTAAGACATACTTCCAACAATCAAATTATCATAAGCAAAGTCGGGGTCGGTTGCTGGACAACTTATTGAAGTTAAAATTGCAAAAATGACAATAATATGTAAAGGAAGTGTTCATACAATGTGAATCAAACACAAGATAATTTTATTGTAATCAACATGCATGTACCTCCCCGCGGCGCCCCGCAGTTCAACACCCTGCGCGATCAGATTTTAATAACGCTATTTATAGTCCGAATTTAAATAGGCATGAACAGTTATCGCTGGCACATCATACGAGAAAGATTACAATTGCAATCCAATGCACAAATCGATTTTATGCCATCGTTTGTCTGTGCTGTATAAATTAATTAATATATTTACAAGAAATACTTCTTTTATTTGTGCTTTATGCAATAATAGCTGATGTCCGCGACTTCGTCGATGCCCGCGTCTTCACGACTTCGTCCGCGAAGTTATAGAGTTTTTAAAAATAATAAGCAAGTTTGGAATTGAAGTTTATCTCATGTACTAATCCATTTCCGGTGCCCATTTTCGCTCCCGTGCCCAACATATTATATGAATCTTATTTCGAGGAAGATTTCTATGGCAAACTAAACCTACTATTGGTATAATAATTATAGCTCATCGAACTGAATTTCAATTTTTCATAAATCCCACGGGAACTATGGATTTTTCCGGGATAAAATGTAGCCTATGTCCTGTCCCAAGCTCTAGTCTATCGCTGTACCAAATTTCATCAAAATCAGTTCTGTAGCTCCGGCGTAAAAGCGTAACAAACAAACTTACTTTCACATTTATAATACACTGGCCTGCAAAAGTAAGTATCACACTTTTCAAATTAAATTTTTTTCTTAACTATAGAAGGTAGAGATTTAAGATTAAAAACGTTTTGTTGCAAATTTTATAGGCTTTAATTCTTAGAAACTAAAATTATACATTAGTAACATTTTTAACTTAAAAAAGATAAAACAATGAAAATAGACATTTTTAGTTTAGTGTAAAAAAATTTAACTAAGATGTTATTTAATTTTTAATAACTGGTATTGCCTCCTCGAGCTCTGATTACAGCTTCGAGCCGGTTTGGCATACTGAACACTAGGTTTCGGAGCCGATGTTGGGGAATATTCTCCCATTCTTCTACCAGGGCCTGCTTTAGTGCCCTGAGGGTAAGTAGGTGGTGGTCTGCGATTTCTGACTAGCCTCCCAAGCTCATCCCAGGCGCGTTCAATCGGGTTGAGATCAGGACTTCTTAATGGCCGCTGATAAAGCTGATACCGACCTAAAGCTGCTAATCAAGCTGATACCGACCTCCTGAATATACTCTTGTACGATATGAGCCGTGTGTGGCCGGGCATTATCATGCATCAGCATCGATCCATCACCCATATTTGCTAAATACGGCCCTGCATACTCATTGAGAATCTCTTGAGCATATCTTTGCCCAGTGAGGGTGCCATTTTCTATGGCTACTAGCTCTGTGCGACCTTCTGAAGATATGCCAGCCCATACATGTACACTGCCTCCACCGTATTGGACTCTTTCTGAGATGCAGGCTTGAAGGTATCGCTCACCAGGTCGCCTGTAAACACTTCGCCTTCCATCAGAAGTGTAAAGGGAGAATCGAGACTCATCTGCAAACAAAATTCTTGACCATTCTTCTTCATCCCACTGCATGTGTTCACGGGCGTATGGCAGTCTCGCTACTCGATGCTGTCTCTCGAGTTTTGGGCCACTCGCTGGTCTTTGGGGTTTCAAATTTGCTTCAGCAAGTCTTCTCACTGTACTGTCACTAATGTAGTCCCTCCGGGTCTGAAGTAGCTGTTGCTGGACTTCAACTGCATTTTGGTGGCGATTTCTTAACACAGAGGAAATAATATAACGATCTTCGGGCACTGGTACACCTGGGTCTGCCATTACAAGGTCTCCTCAGATGGTGTCCAGTCTCTTCGTACCTTCGCTTTACCTTCTGGACCGTTCGTACCGTCACACCCACCATTCTTGCAGTGCGACGCATACTGATGGCTAGTTCCAGAAAAGCCATGATCATAGCACATTCTTCAACTGAAAGAGGCATGATAAATAAATGTTATGTGCTTTTTAGCATAAATTTTTAAAACAAGACCCATCGATCTTGCAAACATTTAAAACAGAAAGAAAAATGTGAATGGTAAAATTGTAATTCGGAAACGTCCACTTTGAAAAAGGAATGGTTTTGTTTTTGAAGTTTTTTTCAGCCAATTCTTAAAAGAAGGTTACCGACTATAAAGTTTTTATGTACAAAATTAAATTCTCTTTGGAGTCCTTTTTATTTCAAAAGTATATCTTGTGAACTTAAAACGTTATCCCAATTTTAAAAGTGTGATACTTACTTTTGAAGGCCAGTGTATTAGGAGGAATGTTATGAGTATTGACTGTATGTATGTTTGTAACGTAATCTTTGTGAGTGAATATTTGCACACATGTCAAGGACCGATAGTAATACTATATTTCCTTAACTCATTTTGTATTTATTATCACCAGGATAATTTCAAAATAACAATGCTGTTCAGGCGATAGATCTATGGTAGTTTACGCACTAGATCCGGCTTCCGTCATCCGATTTCTTTCCGTAAACCGTAGAAATAGTTCTACGACTACTTCGGACCGTGTTTTCACGGATATGGATCGGAATCTGAGCGGACGTGCTCTTCGACTTGTGACGCCCTTTGTTCTATGATTATTTTTAAAAAGTAGCATCGGTCGGCGAGTCCAGTAATAATATGTTATGTTACAATTTTGACTAAAAAGTTATTATGGCTTGTATACAAATGTATATATATGTTTTCTTATGCGTCGTCGCTATCACGTAAAATTATCGTCCGTTACCGACTTTATAGAAATAATTTTCTTTTCATTTTCGAGCAATTAGTGAGTGAGCGATCAGTAATACACAATGTTATAAATTAGCTGATTGTTTTCATCATCATGATTTTGGGTGAGCTACAATTGAACAAGTTTTAAGTTAAGAGCAAATGATTGAATATATTTTTTCTTCATGCGTGACAGGATACCGCTGCTCATACCCTCATATTAAACTTCTCTTACGTGTCATACCATTAATCGTTCGAGAAGAAATAGTTGACCAATATTTTTACCTGGCTCCTGGTCTATTGACTACACAAATTTATATAGATAATGTGGAAGTTAGTGTTGGGAATGGTAAAGTTGGCGTACATTCCCTGATTTGATTTGGGATGAAATGAAACTGAGCCACGCCGTGTGTTATAGATTTACGTGGGTTTCTGTGATATGTGGTACTTACATGCATTAACACCATTACGATGTACAATAATTGATTACCTTCGACTTGATTAGAATCCCGGTAGGTGTCAAGCTATGCACAATGAATAGGAATGTGTGTTCCTGAGTCATGGATATTTTGTATAAGTAATGCTATATCTAGTTTGGAGATTGGTAATATATGTAATGAAACGTCGAATGTTTTATATATGTAAACATCATTATTTTGGGAATTTGCTCAGTGAGTGTGAGTGCAATGAGTATACAACAAAAGAAAACATTGTTTACAGACATGCAATAGTAGACGTAGAAATATGTGGATTTACGAACGGTATGTACCGTTACGAGGTGTGGCGGCTATTCGCACGAGAATCGGTCAAAGACCTTGACTTAGAGTGGACCACGAGAAACTTAAGGCGCATGCCTCGACTTTGGACGATTTTTTAAAAAAAATGTTGATTTTACATCAGCCATCAGCTAAATATAATTACGTTTAACTGGTTCACTTTCATGAGATCTATAGCATCATAAATAAATAAAGTTCATCGAACAAAATCTGGTGAGAGAACCATGGCAATATTTACAGGCCGTAAAAGCTTAAAATATACTTTTACTCTAAAAGCCGGCCAAGCATCTCTTCATTTCTGGTGCCGCAGACATTTCTACTTTAAAAAATTTCAATGCCATATTTTCACGTAAAGTAGAAAGCACTCAGCGCATACTTTTACTTCAAAGGCCGGCCACGCATCTCTTTACAACTTGTATTGCAGATGTCTCTAGCAAGAAAAAAACGTACGATTTGGCTGATTCCCTCTCAGATTGTGAACTCGAATTATTATAAACAGAATTAGGGGCGCATATATAACATAAAGGAAGGTATGATAACTTTGCATGAAAAGAATAGTAGGTACTATGCGTTGATGGCATGCATAGAGAAAGCAAGCAGCGACTGACTGAAACTGGAAAAATTAAATGAATAGATTTTCAATTTCAAATGAGAGAATTTATATATCATATTACGATCAATTTATGTGTAAGCATTTTTAAGCAACTTGAAATTGGCTAAAACGATTTGGATGCAATTTAAAACACGGAAGGATTTCTTTCTGGGAAAACGTTTTTTCAAACCGAAAAGAGCTTGGTCACCCAAGTTTTAAGAAAATATAAATTCCATACTATTTACTTTGTTTTTTCACATCTATGAGCAATCCAAGTAGCAATAATTTGTTTATGATGATTAAACAAATATATGGGCTGTAAAATATACCAAAATTTAAAATTTTATAATTTTGCATTAACATATAGATAAGGCAACACTGTTGAAAATGCTTAGAGAAGTTTCGCTTGAATGATAACTTATCTTTCTCTTCATAATATTCTCATTCGCGGTATGGCGTTGACACCGCCTTAAGTCATCATACTCTCCGTAACTAAGAACATAATATGGACACGAGCCGCCAATTCAGGTCAATTATAAATTATTCAATTAATATTTGTAGACAACTCTTTTTCTAGAAATCATTTTTGAAATTCAATCTGCGTTAAATTTGTTTGACTCCGACTTGATCATATTTATTTAAATAAAACTGTGCTCGCAAATCATTATGTATACTAAATAAATCCGGCTAAGCACGATACGTTGTGTCAATGGTTCCAAACCAATACATTATTTATTAACATAAATAATTAACGATGCTATTGATCTGAATAGAGAACAGAACTACATAATTATTAAAATGATTTCAGTTTTCTATAGTGTTAATTCCGCCAATATTATTTATCTCTCTCTCCGCCAATATTTCTATCTTTAAACAATTCGACACGTGTTTCGTGTAGAGGACACGAGGCATCCTCAGGATGTGCCGTCTCGCCAAAATCTGGCACGAGACTAAATTTTGAGTCTAAAGACAAATATTGGAGGAGTTAACACTAAAGAAAACTCAAATCATTTTAATAGGCGTTTAGGCTGTGTGCTATCTCCTAAACTGTTTCTTCTACATATCAATGATATGTTGGACACCTCCAACTTTAATTAATGGCAGCAACAGTAGCAACTGTACTGAAGATCCCATATACACGGATCATGCAGGGCTCATTGGGGAAATCGTCGTACGTGCTCTCTGAACGGCTATATCACTATGAGTTGCGTAGAGACATCGCTTCATTGTGTGCTTTCTACCCCATATACCGCGGGGAGAATCCCGAATAGCAGTTTGACCTGATTCCCGCCACCGAATTCCACGTAGGTGCCGTACGGAGTATGACACTCTACAAATTAAGATATAATCCACACCATCTATCTGGATGTGTGGTGTTCCTCCACAGTGCGTTTTTCAAGGAACTCTCTTCCACGAACAACAAGCTGTAGAATGAGCTTCGTTGTGCGGTGTTTCCAAGACAATTAAAAAAAGTATACCTTTCTAAAATTCAAATAATTCAAAATTCAAATAATTCAAAATTCAAATATTTTTATTAAAAATAGGATGTGACATCACTTATTGAAATTCAAAAACTAGCACCCATTCCAAAAATAATGCCTCAGACCTGAGCGCAACAAGGGTACTACTGATAGAAACTGGAATGTCAGATTTTTTTTCAAAAGCAGAAGCTACTTCCTGCTCAGAGTGGATTTTAAATAAAAGGCCGGTTACGTTGTAATATGATATGTACTTCCTCTGGTGTTGCAAGAGAATGTGGGCGGCGGTGATCACTTAACATCAGGTGACCCGTACGCTCGTTTGTCCTCGTCCCCCAGAAAAAAACCCCTACATTTCTTATAATTCCCAATTATAATAACTGTAAAATTTTACGTAGAACAATGGCATTGT
The DNA here is from genome assembly GCF_905404315.1 of Leptidea sinapis. Taxonomy (NCBI): domain Eukaryota; kingdom Metazoa; phylum Arthropoda; class Insecta; order Lepidoptera; family Pieridae; genus Leptidea; species Leptidea sinapis. The sequence continues at coordinate 2,121,172 of NC_066305.1, read as the reverse complement.
GGAAAATTTACGTCATTACAATTTCAAAGCTTAAACAAAAACATAAATACAATCTAAAACAATTATAATAACTAAGCCAAACAACAAAAGCGCGGCATCGTTATGGTTCTAGTACACTTGGAAAGCTTTGGGCTTAAATCGTGAACCGACAAGTGTAAAACAACGAAACGACACTTGAGTCATTTTGAGGCTTAATTGAGCCAATAACAGGCCGAAGTTGGCTGGCAGACCTCATTAAGAACTACAAACAAAAGGTACACTGAAGGAAATAATCGGCTTCCGAAATACTTTGATTTTTAGTACTAATAATGTTATTAACTAGCGGGAGGCCGTGGCTTTCCCTGCGAAGATTTTGACGTGTTATTTCAACTAACTTGAAATTTTTGTTTGACTCAATTGGAATATTTCATTGGATAGGGAAACTGTCACAGTACTTCAGTTTCTTAGATTAGCGTGCACAAAAGATTGACAAACCGACAAACAAAGAAAGAACAACATTATACCTAAATAGTAGCTACGCAATGTGTATAAAATTATTTAATCATATACCTCTAGAAACAAGAAACGATTTACTGAACTCCTGTTTAAATGGTTAATTGACAAAAAAAAATTATAGTGTTAAGGATTTTTTTAATTTTAAGCAAACGTTTTGCATGCTAATTTAAATTAGCCGAATAGAAGACACTACAATAAATTTAAGATATAATAATGTATAATGTATTAGACGCAATAAATTTCATTTCATTTCATTTCATTTCAACAAACAAACATTCACCGTCGTAATGCAAAGTTCTTATTATTAATAGATGTATATAATATATAGATAATATATGTTAAGATACACCTGATCCAGCATATATAATTGATATTATTTCCATTACAAGTCAAAGTCAAATTCAAATAAACTTTATTCAAATAGGTTTAAACTAAGCGCCTTTCAATCGTCCATACAAATATATCTTTTAAAATAGTTAAATTTATTAATTTATTTGGGCAACTAACAAATTACACTCTTTACATGCTTAAACTTAAAATATAATAATAATACCGCTTATGTTCGTAAAAAGTTGAGCTCGTGAGCAGAACTTACAAGAAACTCAACGGGCACACTTTTCAATCAAATAGAGTATTTTACAATGGCTGTTATATAAGTACTTAACAAATTAGTTTATAAGATGCTGCCATGCCTGGTGATCCAATATATGACCCGTGTTTAAATAATATTAATTATTTCATGAAAACTAATAAAGAATAAACTGTATAAATATAAATAATCGTATATTGGATGCATCAACCTTTAGAGCTTGAACTCAATGTTTGTGTAAGGGTGCTTCGTGAACATGATAGTTGTGATAACTGTCACAATTACTAATTGGATCTAACATATACAATGATTTATTATCTAAAATCCTCTAGGACTTCCAGGAAATACTGAATAGAAACTTTTCCAAAAGAGAGAAAGATGTAAAACTTGCATAGATGAGATGAGTAGGTATAGATGAGATTATTCCTGGGGATGAAATACGATATTATAACAACTAAGTGAATATCAAAAGCAACCAATTCAGTTATTGAACACTTACAGCATTATCATCGTCTTAAAAATTATTTAAATGACTATATAAGTAAAGTGATGCAACAAATATTCTGAAACGTCAAATACTCGATGCCTTACACGAGTAAGTCAATACCGTTCGCATGGCTGTTATGTTAATAAGAAGATATTTCGTATAGTTAACGTGTGTAATTGTAACTTCGTTTTTACGTTAGATTTTTGCATAAAAGATACATTTTTTTTTATTTAAGTTAACCCGGCGTTTCAAAACCCCGTTCTCAAGGGGACTTTCAGGTTGAACTGAAATAATAATAAAAATGTAACATTTACGCATGTTAAAAGAAAATTACAATTACACGCGTTTTTACCAAGGAGCCTCCCGGCTCCTTTGCACAGGAAGCCGGCTAAATTATGGGTACCACAACGGCGCCTATTTCTACCGTGAAACAGTAATGTATACACATTACTGTGTTTCAGTCTGAAGGGCGCCGTAGCTAGTGAAATTACTGGGCAAATGAGACTAAACATCTTATGTAATCCTGAGCGGACTGCATTGTAATGGATAGGGCGTATCAATTACCAACAGCTGAATGTCCTGCTCGTCTCGTCCCTTATTTTCACTAAAAAAAAAAGTTCCCTTCGTATGTTTATTTTGCGTTTAACAATAAGCTCTTCAAGTACCTATCTCTTCGAACGGATGCTCTGGGGATCTGGAGAGGGGATTTGGAATTAGTCAATAATTTTATTTTATCTGTTCAATACATAAATTTACTGTTAAAATAAAATCTAGTTTGGATATATAGAATCATGTTATAGGAAATTGTTATAATAAAATTTGAATTAAATTAAAACGACTCTAAATTCACTCTTACTTTAGTCTCTCGTAAATAAGATTTCATTTAAATTTCCATAACAAGTTATTTAAAAATGCATTTAGAGCGAAATTTGCAAAATATGGTGCAGGCTGATTGCCGCTAATCATTTGTCAATGTCAGATCTCTTTGATCGCGTGGCGAATATTAAAATTCCTGTTTTTTCACAGATGCTGTTATTTTCCACTCAAAGGCCCTTTCACTTTTCATTCAGTAAATATTTTGAAAAGTTAGAAAAGAAAGTCTGTGTAATAGATAAAATCAATTAGTGATTTTGTTTTAGTTGTTATACTTCTTTGGCCTAACAAAACAAAAATGCTTAAAATTATTTATTTCTCGTGCTATTCTACGTTTGTAGAAAGAACAATATTGTTATAATCTCGCAACGATGGCTTTGACAATTAATTATTAAATAATGAATACGGCTGTACGGGCTTGAACCCTTTGCCTTACCTAATAATGGACGAAGAAACTAAAAAAAAAACGAATGTAGCAAACGTCAGAAAATTTTAGGAACCAACTTCACGCCGTTACTTATATGTTATATGTCACAGTGATGCGCGCGCATCTTAAAATTTCACTAAAATCATTTTTTCATAACGCGCCTAAAAAAGTATAACTCAATAAACAAAAATGTTATAGGTTAGCTAAGGCAAATTCATTCTTGATATTCAATTTTACAATAAAATACCAGACACTATACAAGTACTTGCTGAACACATTAAAGCTTCCTTGATAAAGAAGGCTTACTATAGTTCAGCAGATCTTATAGAAGATAGTAATTCTATTGAAATTGGAAATATAGGCTGGGAGTTTGTTAATAGTTCTTCTCGCCATATAAAAGCCTCTTTACGAACTGATGTAGCTTCATGAAGTTTACTTAGTGATGTTGCATTATGTTAAGTTATTGTCACTACCCGTAAATAAATATATTTATATTCTACAATTGATAAAAATAATAAAAAATTAATGTCTGTCACAATTCTCCAATAGTTCAGATAGTTCTGTTTAAAAAATTAAAAGCTTGACAAAGAGCATATTGTATCAAAATCTATATTTTATAATAATAATAATAATGATAATGATATTGTGTTGGTAGATCGGTTAGAGCGTCGGGCATTTATTGTTGATATCACCATCCCGTGTGATGATAACCTTATGAAAGCTGAAATAGACAAATTGTCGAAGTACCTAGACTTAGCACACGAGATTACTGACATGTGTGATGTTGATTCAACAATAATTGTCACAATAGTCGTTTCCGTAAACTGTCTTATAGCAAAGAGCCTCGACTATCATCTCAAGAGGCTCTCACTTAATAACTGGATAAAGGGTCAGTTACAGAAAGCAGCTGTTTTGGGAACGGCACGCATCGTGGGGAAGTTCCTCAGTCTGTCGCCCTAACCACCGCAACCGGCGGAATTGTCGTGAACTAAGCGCCGGCGGGGCTCATTTTTTATATTTGTAATATTGTTTTTTATGAATATGTTATATCTATAAATGTAGAAAATAAGACGAAATTGTAATAATGAGAATAATAATAATAATAAAAGCCTTTATGCACTGACCATGCATTTATAGTTATTTATGCAACTGTTGTGTAATAAGGGGTATTAAAACACGAATGTTGATAATAGTATCACATGAGTACACTACTGTTGATAATTACAACAGTTGCATCCAATACTTTATCTACACCCAGAATATGAATCCTCTAAAAGATTCTGAAACAGTTAGCTTACTGCTAACACCAAAACACCAGTCCTAGTAGTACCCTAATATAATTTATTACTGATTATATACAAATAAACTAATTATTGAAACAATTATTTATTTTAGTAGTATTTTACATTTTGTATAGTGCAATAGTTAAAATTCACTCGAATATAATGTTCTTTTGCAGCGCTTAAAATGAATCGCTCATTTTTTGTAAACAAAACAATAAAAATATTGAAGAAAAATGGCGGAGATTCGAATAAACTACTTTTTTTTTACGGCGTGCGAAGTTCTGGTAGTGTGGAACGCGCGTAAATGAAAATGTTATGGTTTTGAAATTCATACAGATACCTCGCATCGAGCAATAATAATGTGGCTGTCTGTTGAAACTCTTTGCGCATGAAGGGATCGAAAAAAAACATAGGAGTGTTGTTATAAAATTCAGTACAACATTACAACACTCGTTTGGATGATGTAATGGTTATTAGAACATTGGGTGTTTTAATGTTGGCAATAAGCTAAATGTTTCAGAATCTTTATTGGAGAATTTAAAGCATGGGTGTAAATAAAATTTACTTACTACTTATTAAACATGCTTACAACAACCACTTTATTGGTCAGGTTGTCTTTCGACATAGGCCTCTCATATTTTATAATTTGATCCAAATAATAGAGGTAAATTTGTAAGGCAAACACTTAATAAATTTCTTAGCACCCCATTCCTGTTTTAAGTGGAGGGTTAACCAAAGTGTTCGCGATCAAAGTGGAAATATTTGGGAAAGCAAACTTCGTCAGATATCTGTTGATTTTCCTGTGTATAGTAAGATCAGATATTATTGATAAATACTATTTTTAGATAGCACAGATTCAACACATACTTTTTAAATTGTACAAACCTGATTTAAATATCCAAAATGAAAATTGCAAGTATTTCAGTGGTGGATGTGTAAGCATTATTTTAGTGGGTATTTTGGTGGGCGTTCTAAAAAATGTTTTTGAAATATTGTTTTTTCAAATATAACACTTAAAGATAATAAATGAAAAGGTAATCCTTAACTCAAAACGCAAAAATGAGACCTGAAATATTGTGGTTTTCCAGATACACTTAATTACAAGATAATTGAATAAAAAATAAACCTACAATTTTTTTTAGATTTATATGTCATTGGAACGTACTAAATGGGCGACCATTATATCGCTAAATTATGACTATTTTATATGAAAACCCGCATCACGTTATTCAAAAGAATTGTTAAAAAACGATGATGATACCACAGATTGGGAATGGAGTGACCGCCCTCAGGTTATTAAATAATAAGTTAAATTGTACAATATTACTTTGTAAACATATTTTTTCGATGAAAAAAAAAAGCCCGCTGAGTTTGTTGCGCCCGTTCTTGTCAGGTCTGAGGCATTCATTTTGGAATGGGTGGTAGTTTTTGACTTTCAATAAGTGATGTCACATCCTATTTTGAATAAAAATATTTGAATTTGAATTAATATTCTACCCACATGAATAAAAGTATGTATATACAATTTTTTAGATTTACAAGACTTTGGACCGTGCAAAAATGACCGACCATTGTATAACTATTTGAATAAACGACCATTATAAACGAAAACCGGCATTTTTTCTTTATATTTATGTTAGCAATAGCAATAAGTAACATTAGAAATAGTTCTTATAAGCCTCCCCCATCCAAAGGTACAATAGCTAACCATTAGAAACATTGCATAAAAAATATTTCTGTGATGGCTTTTGAATGTTATGGAAATCGCGTGGGCGAATACAACTGTTATCAAAAGAAAAGCATTCAATCCCAAGAGCACATTCATATAGAGGCCAGAAGTGATTTATATTTACCCTTTACATGTTGAGGGTTTGTGATTGAAAATGCTTTTATATTTATAATAAAATATAGATTTTCTTTTAACTGTTGTTTTTGCGTATCTGAGCTTTCAGTACATTGTATAAATGTAAGGAAATTGACTGACAATAACATAACTTACATCAACAACTCATCTCTCTGTAGTTTATAACTATAGTATAACTAATAGTAACCTTGACAAAACCCAGACACTCTTTTTTGTGGCTTATTACTAGTGCTTTGCCAATTGCCTTGCGATATTACCAAAACCCGACCTCCTCTCTGTGGTCTTTTGTTACAGTATAATAGCGATCTTGTTATAAACGACCATAACTCTGTAGCTAATTATTATAGTGTAATATTGAACTTGCCAACTCTGGCCAGTCTTCTTTACGGCTCATCATAATATTATAATAGCGACCTTGAGAAAACTCTGCCACACTTCTCTGTGGCTCGTCACTATGTATAATTTAATACCGACCTTGCCAAAATACGACCACACATCTTTGTGGCTCATTACTATGTATAGTTTAATACCGACCTTGCCAAAACACGACCACACATCTTTGTGGCTCATTACTATGTATAGTTTAATACCGACCTTGCCAAAACACGACCACACATCTTTGTGGCTCATTACTATGTATAGTTTAATACCGACCTTGCCAAAACACGACCACACATCTTTGTGGCTCATTACTATGTATAGTTTAATACCGACCTTGCCAAAACACGACCACACATCTTTGTGGCTCATTACTATGTATAGTTTAATACCGACCTTGCCAAAACACGACCACACATCTTTGTGGCTCATTAGTATGTATAGTTTAATACCGACCTTGCCAAAACACGACCACACATCTTTGTGGCTCATTAGTATGTATAGTTTAATACCGACCTTGCCAAAACACGACCACACATCTTTGTGGCTCATTACAATGTACAGTTTAATACCGACCTTGCCAAAACACGACCACACATCTTTGTGGCTCATTACTATGTATAGTTTAATACCGACCTTGCCAAAACACGACCACACATCTTTGTGGCTCATTAGTATGTATAGTTTAATACCGACCTTGCCAAAACACGACCACACATCTTTGTGGCTCATTACTATGTATAGTTTAATACCGACCTTACCAAAACACGACCACACATCTTTGTGACTCATTAGTATGTATAATTTAATAGCGACCTTGCCAAAACACGACCACACATCTTTGTGGCTCATTACTATGTATAGTTTAATACCGACCTTACCAAAACACGACCACACATCTTTGTGACTCATTAGTATGTATAATTTAATAGCGACCTTGCCAAAACACGACCACACATCCTTGTGGCTCATTAGTATATATAATTTAATAGCGACCTTACCAAAACACGACCACACATCTTTGTGGCTCATTACAATGTATAGTTTAATACCGACCTTGCCAAAACACGACCACACATCTTTGTGGCTCATTACAATGTATAGTTTAATACCGACCTTGCCAAAACACGACCACACATCTTTGTGGCTCATTACAATGTACAGTTTAATACCGACCTTGCCAAAACACGACCACACATCTTTGTGGCTCATTACTATGTATAGTTTAATACCGACCTTGCCAAAACATGACCACACATCTTTGTGGCTCATTACAATGTATAGCTTAATACCGACCTTGCCAAAACACGACCACACATCTTTGTGACTCATTAGTATGTATAATTTAATAGCGACCTTACCAAAACACGACCACACATCTTTGTGGCTCATTACAATGTATAGTTTAATACCGACCTTGCCAAAACACGACCACACATCCTTGTGGCTCATTAGTATATATAATTTAATAGCGACCTTACCAAAACACGACCACACATCTTTGTGGCTCATTAGTATGTATAATTTAATAGCGACCTTGCCAAAACACGACCACACATCTTTGTGGCTCATTAGTATGTATAATTTAATAGCGACCTTACCAAAACACGACCACACATCTTTGTGGCTCATTTGTATGTATAATTTAATAGCGACCTTACCAAAACACGACCACACATCTTTGTGGCTCATTAGTATGTATAATTTAATAGCGACCTTACCAAAACACGACCACACATCTTTGTGGCTCATTAGTATGTATAATTTAATAGCGACCTTGCCAAAACACGACCACACATCTTTGTGGCTCATTAGTATGTATAATTTAATAGCGACCTTACCAAAACACGACCACACATCTTTGTGGCTCATTTGTATGTATAATTTAATAGCGACCTTACCAAAACACGACCACACATCTTTGTGGCTCATTAGTATGTATAATTTAATAGCGACCTTACCAAAACACGACCACACATCTTTGTGGCTCATTAGTATGTATAGTTTAACAGCGCCTTGCTAAAACACGACCACACTTCTCTATAGCTCATCACTATGTATAGTTTAATAGCGACCTTGCCAAAACCCGACCACATTTTATTTTGGCTTATTACTATGTATAGTCTAATAACGACCTTGCCACTGGTTCATTATTTTTTACCTTACCATTGAACTGCCCATGAAAGATGTCAAGCATTACGTCAGTACTTTCACTAGCTATCCACCTATATACATAAAAGATCTTGTAAACAGATGAACGATAAACTCATTCTCTCATCTCACAAAGCACGCTAACAAGTGACGACAGAAATCCGCGTAAACCCTCCCGAAATACAGTCCATGTTTCCAACATACATTGAGCGGCAATAGAAGCATGTTAAACATGAATATAACACAATATGAGTCGCTCCACAAACCACGACTGCGGTCGTAAAGAGATTCGTATTCGTACCTTCATGTCGCCCGTATCTCATTCAATTTGCTTACAAATTATTTTATCGCTGTTACATTTATACCGATATCATTATCACGTAAGTTTCTCGTTGTAAATTATTTGATATTTTAGTTTATTTTTACTTTGATCAATGCTACAATAAGATACTTTAAGGCACGATTTAAAACCATTTTTATGATAAGAAATCTTGGGGAAAATTAACACTTCCTTTTGTGAACATTAGTAAAACATTTCCACAAACAAATCTATATTTTAAATCTCACGCCAACACTATTCCTGGCTTTATTCGTATCAAATTATTATCAAAATTCATACAATTAAATTTCTTTCCGACATTATAATTTTTTTAAGTTCAATAAGCAATTGCATAAAACAATTTCATACCGTTATGAATGCGTAATGGTGCGGCATAATGCCCCTTAATAACCCATAAACGGAACAGCTTTTTCCAGAAACCCTTCTTTATATCAATACCAACATATTTATTAAGCAATTTATACTTTTAATGAATAATAAAATATCTGTTTCTGTTACCTACTAAAAAAAATATTTATATTAACTCGGTTGCTTCAAATTATACAATAACCACGCTTGACTTTGCCTGTGTAAATTTAGTTTACGTGGCAATCCCACCATTAAATAGTTTTCCAGACTTTCATGGATTTAAGATGTTTTCCGCTTTGATCATTTATACGTATATATCATAAACTTAGTATACTAGAGTTTATTGTCCAGCGGCCGTTTTCAATAACGTATATCTAGTTACGGATACATTGCTGTTACTGTTTATTGACAAGATCTTATCTATCCACAGCTATGTCCATTATAGTTATAGTCCCATGCTTTATGTCGAGAGGTTATTGAAATGTAAGAAAGTGTACTTCTAGTAAGTTAAACTAAGAATAGATACGTTATTGAAAACGGCCGTAAATGACTATGACAGATGAGAAAACGTCGAAAACAATTGAGTTTATCTCTTTTTTGAGCAATTTTCGCACACTAACACAAATCGCGAGTGAAAGACGTAGCTTGTCACGCACACTAAAGTATTAAACGTGGCCTGTTTTTATCGGTTGTCTAACAGGAAGAGACCCTGTCTAGACGTATAAATTATCTAAAGTTTTACGTTATATTATCAGTGAACATAATATTATCAGACCGTTACGTAGATATGCCGGAACATACAAACAGACATTTTCGATATTACAAACAGGTGTTCAAAAAATGGTGAAATGATTTTTAACAAATAATATCACATTTAAATATGAGGTTAGAAATCCTAGCTTTTATTTATGACAATAAGGGACGAGCAGGATGTTCAGCTGATGTGCCACTCAGGATTATTGAAAAAGCCAAATATTCTGAGCGGCACTACAATTGCGCTTGTCTCCTTGAGACATAAGATTTTAAGTCTCATATGCACAGTAATTTCAGCTGACCGAAACACAAGAATGCTTACACATTACTGCTTCACGGCAGAAATAGGCGCTGGTACCCATAATGTAGCCGGTATCCTGTGCAAAGGAGCCTGCCATCTGAGCCCGAGTCTAGAAACTAGAAAAGATTTACATAGAAAACGCAATAATTGCATAAATAAATAAAATCTTGTTTTTCCTGTTCTAAGATGGAGAAACTAGATTACAAATCAATATTGTTTAGGTAATACTAATATAAATCTTTTGCTCGTTATTCGATACATACTTCTGTAATTTTTTAATGTGACTGCTGTTATTAAATTTTATTCAATATCCCGTGACAATTTGAAAATGTATTCTCCACAAATGCCTTTATTGGCATTGGTAGCAAAAATAGGATTTAATCAAGTTTTTTTTTTAATACGATATTGTAACCCAAATACATTTCTAACAAAGTGATTTCATTGCCATTTCCAAATACAGCAAGAAAATTTTAAAAGTGTAAAATGTTCATTTAAAGTTCATAAAAAAGGCGGCCAGTTAAGAATGAAATAAAGAAGAGGCACAATTTATCAAATTCAAATGTTTAATTCAAAATAGACTTTAAAATGACATCTGACGGCATCCCCGAAATGGTATATTCCCCGATATTTGTTTCTATCAAAAAAAAATATGGAATACTGTCTTTTAGCAGCAGTGTTCATAGCATAGTTCATTCATAGCATAACAGCCTCACGGAGACCTATTTTCGTCGTTAAATATAAATTATAAATAAAAGAAGTACAGTTCTAAGAGTAATTTCTGGGCATTTCCTCCTCGTCCTTTCTTTAAGGTCCTTCTAAGGTCCTTTTACAATTTCTTTAATATTAACAGTTCTTGAGATATTAATGAAAAACGAAATACCATCTGTTTATGAATGAGTTGAATGAATCACACGAAAAAACGCTTAGCTAGCATCAGATATTGGTTTGTCGGATCACTTCTTTTCATGGCAAACACAAAAATAGCAAAGGCAAACCAATTACTGAATCCTAGTTCATAATTGAGTAATTTCCACGTAACACCACCTCAGAAAGGCTTATAAAGCCTTCAGAGCATGCGGAAAGCTGTCGGCCTCTATGTATTTATCCACAATCTTTTGATCCAAACGTAAAAGTTCAAAAATAAAAGTTCAGTACTTCTACGTGTTCGAAAACGACTACTTTATTACTATTATATATATGTAATCAGCTGGCTATTCCAGTTAATATACTTATATGATAAGTCACAACTCTCACAAAATCAGAATTCTATTCGTATGTGCATCTTTATTACAAATTTATCTTTACAGTAGGTATGCCATGTGACATCAGTCGGCAAGAATTCATAACTTTCATTAACTCCATACCGTACTTTGTTTATTTTAGGTCATACCTTAACCATTTGCCTGGCTACTTAAAATCCATTTGTTTTTTTTTTATTTTAGCTAAATTAGTATATTATTCGAGAAAATTTGTAATAAGCTTTCCAAAATTTAACAAAGTGCTAGTTAATTAGCTAGCTATAAGTTTAAAGAGTTAAAAGAATAAAAATTAAAAAAAATTGTAAGTGTATTTAGTGTTTTAATAAAATACTTTTCGAAATAAATCTCTTTACCTCCAGAAAAGGAGTTAACAGGTGTCAGAAATTAATTATATTTACTTATTAAATCTTTAACTAATCAAATTATTTAAATCAAACTAATTAAGTCTGAATTACATTTAAATCATGTTGAATATTTTTATAATAAATCATAATAAAATAATGATAAAACGTGCAGTTATCCTACTTGATGCTAGTATTTTGCGTAAAATATCTTTACTGAACACGTGGGTGTTTGCAATGAAGAAACCAACACACATACAAGCCAAAATATAGTAAAAGAAGTAATTTCAATGTTACGCAAAACTCAATTCATAATTTCAAACATAATAATTAAGTAATACAAATCCTAGTACCTACTACATAAATCGCACGCCGCTACAAGTGTTTATTTACATTCTGCTATACAATTATTTTGGCTTTACTTGAAAAGGAAACCTGTTTAATAGAACCGTACGAATGTACAAGACTAATATTTTATGTATAAAAGATAAGTATTTCGTTTGTATTGTGTGAAAGTTTTGTAGTAAACATATGTTTCGACCATGCGGTTTGCCGATCGATAAGTATTAGGCGGGTATGCACTTACCGAAGTCATCTTGAAGTTTAACTTCCGCTGCAACGCAGTCTCTAGATGAAGCGCCATTTTATCGTATGATTTGAAAGAGAGACGATGTAGTCTAAAACAATTATAGCATAACTCGTTTATTGGCGTGTATTAAATAAAACCGCGCGTGTCGAAATTACTAAGAGCGTAACAGTTCGCGTATTCATACGGCCATTTTAGCCGCTTGTCAAACAGTTCCGTTTCATGCCACGGAGCGCTGTAGTCGCTACGACTGCGCAAAAACATACGGATAGGGAATTGTGAGGGACTAACGTCATGGTTGCAATTTTCCAACAATTGATTTATGACCGAACTTTTATTCGGACATAGGTTATAAGTTTTAACAAATGTTTTTCCGGTCAGAGGGAAACGCGTGCAAATATTTCACAAATCCATACGTAGTACGTAAATTATGAGTGCATATTTTAAATATCTTTATGAAGAAATTTTTAATGATTTGTGAAACTGTAATTTCAAAGTATTTTTGACCGACTTCAAAAAGGAGGAGGTTATCAATTCGATCGGTATTTTTTTATGTATGTACACCGATTTCTCTAAGATTTATGATCCGATTTACGTAATTCTTCTTTTGTTTGATGCGAAATAGATGCTATTTAGTCCCATAAAAAATTTATATAGTATGGCCCATTAGCTTTCATTTTATGAACATTTATATGAAAATTTTCGTCTACCTGGATGACATAATTATTTTCTGTTTGCGGCTTTTTTTGGAGTTTTCATTCAAGTTGATTATATATTATTATGAACTGACACTAAAACGTAAAAAGTAAAAAAAACTGACTTCAAAAACTGAAAAGTATCAAATAACAAAAAATATAATTTAATACACCTCTTATGCAAACCTTTACCTTTAATATTAATAAAATACTATTATTTATATGTGCTACATATTGATAGCTTTGAAGTCGGTGCCAAGCCAAATGTAATAAAGGTACCTACACTCGCCACGCGTGACTTTGAGCCGGATAGCTTCGTCTATAAAAAAATAACCCAAGCGGACAGATATGCAAGGCCAGACAACCTAAATAAATACAGTAAGTAAGCTGTTTATAATATTAAGTTTTATTTTGTTTAGGGCTTGGCACTGACTTAAAACCTATGAATAGGTAGCACATATAAATAATAGTATTTTATTAATATTAAAGGTAAAGGTTTGCATAAGAGGTGTATTAAATTATATTTTTTGTTATTTGATACTTTTCAGTTTTTGAAGTCAGTTTTTTTTACTTTTTACGTTTTAGTGTCAGTTCATAATAATATATAATCAACTTGAATGAAAACTCCAAAAAAAGCCGTAAACAGAAAATAATTATGTCATCCATTTGATACTTTTCAGTTTTTGAAGTGGGTGTTTTTAAACGTAGTTTTTTTTAAGCTTGTTCTTTTTTGGGTATGTAACGAAGGTTCGAGTAAAGTATGCTCAAGTCGATTTGTACGATTTGTTATGTTTTTAAAGTGATAACAACACTTCTAGGATTAATACACACGTCACTCGAACGGTTAGCTCAGTTGGTTAGAGCACCGGCACGGATCGCTAGAGGTCGTGAGTTCGAGTCCCGCATCGTTCATAAAATTTTGTTTTTCAAATTTTATTTGTATAATATTTTGTACGTCTAGAATCTAGATAGTGACACTTTGTGTTTATATGCGTGTTTTGCTCAAAATAGAGGTCAACCTCAATTTTATTCGAGCACACACACAGTTTTCACAGCGATCACAGTCTATCTAGAGTCTAGATGCACAAAGTCGTCTCTATGTATGTCAAAATCTATGTTTATAAAAGCGCTCACTCACTCACTGACTGACTGACTAATTACTAAATCTCAGAAACTACAAAGGCTACAAACTTGAAATTTAAAAAGTAGCTTCCTTCTAGGGCGTAGGTGTCAGCTTAGAAACGGATTTGAGAAAATCCTCCCCTAAGGGGGTGAAAGGGGGGGGTCGAAGATTGTATGAGAGTCCTATGTTTTTAAAGTTAGAGACGTAAAAATCGACATTTTGGTTATTAGCTTTATATAATAAAAATCTGTTAAGTCGTTTTGGAAAATCTGGTAAAATACTGATGGTTGTATAGTTTGTACAGAAAATTTGTAATTATAGTTATTTCAAAAATGTAAGTTCTTTCTTGGGTTGCCCCCAAATGTATAAAGAATGGATCCTATGAAAATCAACAGAACTCGCAATTCCATCTACTGGGCTACGAAAAATCGCTAACTAACTAGTTGAAATTCTTACTATGTAAGAACATGTCCAATACATTTACAAATTCATTAAATCAGCGAATTTTATGTTGATTTTCATTATCTCACATTATAAAGTTAACATACATCCGTTCATACGTTAACTTTCATGAAAAGCGCATTGATATAACGGCCCCACTATTAATAAAGTAAGTTTTCACCCCTCACGGTATCTTGATTAGAACCACGATGCATAAGTGCTTTCCAAACGCCGCTGAAGGAACAAAGCACACACTCGGGAACCCTTCATTCTTAAACAACAAATCTTCCCTAGTTGTAGTTTGCTCATTTGGAAGAAAAGAAACCACCCCATCATAGCCGCAGCCTTCTATTCTTTTGTTGAAACCGTTTTCGCAATGGCCATTTCACTAATTGCGACCAAGTCCTTTTGTCTACTCATAAATTTAACGTAAATTTTGAATGAATAATTATCTTATTTCACCACCGCCTCACTAGAATAGCTTTTAATATAAGTTTAAAATGAAAATTTCGCATTGCAATAGCACGCTTCCTGCGATTTTTCCCCGTATTAAATGTCGTCTATATTTAAACCTCTTACAACTTTTGCTGTACAGTTTTATAAAACTTCACCCCCACGTATTTCCTCACAAATATATCTAAAATATGCATATTGATCTCAACTCGAATGTTTACAAACTCCTCGAACCTCCTGACGCCTCCCCTCGTTGCAAAAGTACTTATAACCACCGAATTTATATTTTTTACAGCAACTACTTTCGAGTACACCGTTACTACTTTTGCTGAGTTTAAATATTTCAAAATTAGACTGTATTAATTTTAATTTGTATTGCCCATAATTTTTACTTATTAGCTTAGAATAATAACGCTTATTGGTTTAATGCAGACAGTTTGAGCTGAAGTTTTTTTTTTTTTGGGTTTTGAATGAGTTCTTTAATGAGACCTAGCTATTTTTGCTTAGCTTTGCTCTTTTGAGTAAAGTCCTCTCGAATCGGCAAAGGGAGCGTGATCAGTCAGAACAAAATTTACCAAAGTGACCTATACACAATTATCTATATATTAATACGTAAAGCGAAAAAAAATACAATTCAGATACATACATATTAATTACATAAAAGTTCAAACATATATATATTTTTAAAATAATGCAATCCAGTAAAAGAATACAAGGCTGAACCATATTCAAATTCAAATTCAAATATTTTTATTCAAAATAGGATTTCAAATCACTTATTGAACGTCAAAATCTACCACCCATAAAAAAACCCACTAAAATCCATAAAAAAAAATTATAATTCTATTCAACTCCATACTGTAATATCGTTTACGTAATCTGTACGTTTGAAGTATGAAGATATTATTTACTTCCGCTGCACTACCCCATAGTATAATTCCATACGACATAACGCTATGAAAATAACTAAAATAGACAATTCTTGCTAAATCTATGTCGGTAAGTTCCCGTATCCTTTTTACACTTACATTAAATGAATTATCGTCGATTTTCGATCTCTGTCGGCTACCTACCTAATTGTAAATCTTGTAAATTTTATTATTTTATGGAAGTAAAACAAATAATTAGTAAGACTTTAATAGGGTTTTGTAGCCAAATAGCAAAAAACCGGAAACCTTATGGATTCGTCATGTCTGTCTGTCGGTCCGTCCGTATGTCACAGAACTTTTTTCCGAAACTATAAGAACCATACTGTTGAAACTTGTTAGGTAGATGTATTCTGTGATCCGCATTAAGATTTTAACACAAAAATAGAAAAAAAAAAAATTTGGGGGTTCCGCATACTTACAAAATTTTTTTTTCATCAAACATATCCATATATGTATTCAAAAATGATATTGAGGTTTCTAATTTTAATTGTACTTCTCAGCCGTAAATATAATTAATTAATAAATGCTTAATTATTTTAGAGGTACGGAAAGATAAATGGAGTGGCTTTTCGGAAGTGTTAGTTACATAAAAATGTATTTTAATGACCATTATCTTACTATATTTAAGTATTAAATATTACATTTTCTTAATATATTTAACATTTATACTTATTAATATAATTAACATCTTGTTGTTATTAATCTTTATAAGGCAATTAAAAAGTTAAAATTTTTAATAATGTAAATAATTCGTAATAAAAGAAAGATTCACATATGTTAAGAAAGTACACTTTTTAATTTATAAAGTACAAAAGTAACAGTACATAAAACACAGAAGCAGCATAAAATATACATTGTAAAGAACAGACTACACGGCACGAGTCTTTATATGTATCAATATGTAACAAACAGTTAATGTTAAGTTAATTTTAATGTTAATATTATATTAATACACATTATGTTTATTATTCAAACAAAACAAATCTTATAACTATATTTACAATACTACGACTACATAAAATTAAAACTATCATTACGTGGAAGCGTACCAAGAATACTGGCAGCATTACCGCGTTGGATAGCAAGGCTGATCCGTTGACCGAAATAGCTGCCAGCGCTTGGGTTTCCAGTAGCCTTATTGAGGCGCGAAGATAGTATTTTGCCATTCTCCGCGCCACTGGGCCCCACGGGCCAAGTGTCTCGACACCAAACGGCACAAAGATGTATGACTCACTGAGACCAACATATTTGTGACTTTGCATTCGAAGCAGCAGCTCCAGCACCAACTGACGTAACTTGGACATGAGAAGGAGCCGTATAGGAGAGTATCGACGCAAGTAGCGTCCCACACCAGCGCCCTTTCCCGTGCCCAAGCCACCAGCGTCATTCCATCAGGACGCTTGCCATCGCGGCGGCTAATACCATTTGGCTCTAAAACAGCTGGTATATTAAGAGCGGCAAATGCCCTGATGACTTCATTAATGCTGGCGTGACGACTGATACGGGCTGCCGATTTTAGGCAGGATAACCCGTGACGTCCAAGAGCATCTACCTGCACGTATCTATTTTACCTACATCTACATCCATTTCAATGTTAATGTTAATTTAAAGCCAATGTACCTAAATGTTACATTGGCTTCTTTCAAATGAACGACAATCTGTTACAAAACAGTCTGTTACAGTGTAAAGTTATTCGAAATATCTTTATCTTACCTTTGTCACTACAAAATTACATGACAGGAAGAAGTAATTTTAAACTTGAAGTAACTTTACACTTGAAGTTTTTTAGAAGGAAAGGTAGAGGTAACGTTTTACGGCCGTTTTCATTAACCTATCTATCCTTAGTTTAACTTACTAGAGGTAGACAAATCTATCCTTTTACGCTTACTAACATTTAAATAACCTATCGACATAAAGCATTGGGCTATATTGGACATAAGTATGCATAGATATTGTCATTAACGGCCGTTCCCAATATACTATCTACAGAAAGAGATAAATTACTACCTTCTGCTGTCAGTAATTAGCTGTCAATAATCTGAAGCTGTCCCAATATACCCGATAAGTCATTCTTATCGCCTTATATTGGGACGCGTGAATTGCAATTTCCATACAAACTTCTATCGCTGGTAAGCTATACGTCGTCCCATTGACAGACAGCGTGTACGGATAAGGCGAGTTACCGTCCATAAGTTTAGTGGGACAGAAAAGTCAGCGATAGTTACGATTTTTATCTCAAGTAAGAGATATACTGAAATTGGGAACGGCCGTAAAAGGTGACAGAAATGTATCCGTAAATATAGGTACGTTATTGAAAACGGCCGTTAATAATAATGGCTGGTAAGAACTGGAAGAAGGCCTTCACCCTCACATAATAGGGGTTCTTGCATGCCTGCATGTTAAATTATAGGTACCTTTTTAATCTTATATTTATTTATTTAGACCAAACAGCCACATACATATTTAGGCTTACAAGGAGATGTTAATACTAAATTAGACCTACAGAATCTTAAAATTAATATTTTATGACAAATTCAAATATTTTTATTCAAAAAAGGATGTGACATCACTTATTGAAAGTCAAATAAAAACCACCACCAATTCCAAAATGAATGCCTCAGGCCTGAGAAAAACGGGCGCAACAAACTCAGCGGGCTTTTTTTTCATCTTAAAATATGTTTATAAAGTTTAATATTGTTCAATTAAACTAATTATTTAATAGCCTGAGGGCAGTCGCTCCATTCCCAATTAAGACTAAAGTACAGCAGAGAAAAATAAATTATATAAAATAAATATAAAAAGAGATACTAGTAAAAAAAAATAATAAACTAATATAATCATTTACTAAATAATAAAATGTTATTGTTAAGTAGTTATAATCGTTCAAATCTCACTTTTCTTTAAAAATATCTAAGTGAGACAGGTTTTCCATTAATAAGTCGACATGTCCGCCTTATATAACTATTTCCAGCATAGCATGTCCTATTTTTTTAACTACAAAGTGTAATATAATATAGTACCTATATAATATATTATATAATTTATACTAAAATTTATTGAAGTAAACGTTACTTTGCGGAAATCCATAACTATCTCTCTCCACGAGGCATCCTCAGGACATGTTGACTCGCCAAAATCTGTCACGGGACTTGTGAGAGGCAAAACACGTGTCGTGTAAAGAAAACTCAAAACATTTGGATAATTTATACTTTCAAGTAATTTAACTAATATTATACTATTAACTATACTACCTACAGTCTAAATGTAAATAATTTAACAAAATATGTTTTGAATTGTACTTTTTATAATGCGAGGCATAAAACGATTTTTATTTTATTTATTTATTTATTTACTTTACACTTATTAATAAACGCAATGACAGTAAATCTGTAATGACAATGTAAGATAAAGACAAAAAGTTTTAAATTTGGAATGACTTTACTTGAACTTGAACTACAGAATGAGTATATAATGCGTCGTCTCGTAAGTATTGAGAATTGAATTTTGTACTAAACAGATGTTTCTGTACAGAACCCTGTGCGTAAGCTCGACTGGAACTTGACGGGTTTTGCAATAACTTCGATGAACCATAAAAGTGGTAGTTCAGCAAAGTTAAGGGCAATTAAACGATTTGGTCGCGCCTGAATGAACGCTTGTTACCTGAAAGTGAGATATTATTACCATTAAATCAATTATCCTTTTGTTGGTCTTTATAGCCATTGGAGCTCTTTTATCAAACGAGATAATTATATTTAAATTAAACTGAAGTTATCCTACTAATATTATAAATGTGAAAGTTTGTATGTCTGGATGTATGTTTGAACTTCTTTAATGCAAAATCTACTGTATAGATTTTGATGAAACTTTACAATAATATAGCTTACACACCGGAATAACAAACAGGCTATAATTTATAAAACTATAGTGTGAATAATACAAAATATAAAAGATGTGTGATTGTTACTAATGAATACAACTAGCGCCATCTCTTATCAACTAGCAAGCAAAAGATCAATACAATTTACATGGCAAAACAACGTTTGCCGGGTCAGCTAGTACTGTATATTCTCTATTTTGTATTCTGTATACGTATGTTTATATTGTTGTGAAGAATATTCAGTAATTCTATGCCTCAGTAATTAGCAAAAAACAACTACATATGTTACCAGTGTGAGGCTCTTTTGTGCAGGATGCCGGCGCCTATTTCTGCCGTGAAGCAGTAATGTGTAAAAATTACTGTGTTTCGGTCTGAAGGGCGCCGTACCTAATGAAATTACTGGACAAATGAGACTTGACATCTTACGTCTCAAGGTGACGAACGCAATTGTAGTGCCGCTCAGGATTTTTGGGTTTTTCAAGAATCCTGAGCGGTACTTAATTGTAATGGGCAGGGTGTATCAATTACCATCAGCGGAACGTCCTGCTCGTCCCTTATTTTCATAAAAAAAATATTATTTACTTTAGCTATTTACACTTATAACTTTTATTTTTTAATTACTGTTCTTACTGTGTATTGTTTCAGCAAATTCTATAATAAAAAAAATACATAAGTTTTCTACGGTTTTTTGTGATTGTTTTCACTCTAATTCCTTAACTTTTGTTTAAGCTAAATTAATATTGATATGACTGTCAAAGCCAAACAACAACTTAAGCCAAGGCATCATCAAAAATACCCCTATATAAATTTAATAATGTAATATGTATATCATCAACATCATCATATCAGCTGGAAGACGTCCACTGTTGGACAAAGGCCTCCCCCAAAGATCTCCATGATGATCATTCTGTACCAACATTACGTCTTCCGGTACGAGGATTATACCGCCCCAACGAACGTCCGTCAAACTGTGTGCCCTGCCCAATGCCACTTCCGTTTCGCAATCATTTGTAATGTGTAAATATTTATTGTAACAATGTATAACAAGATTCAGAATGCCAGATAAATGTGTAAATAATGTTGTATAAAAGTCTTATGAAACTCATGGTCGGATATAAGTGGAAAAATTGTCGTCGTTAAAACTTTAATCTTCCTCTAGCAATATCACCACTAGACCGAACCAAAAGTATATTGAAAGCAGCGTTTTTGCCGAAGAGAAAATGTAGAAAGGAATATTTTTACAAGCTGTGAATAGAGACACAGTAGATGTGAAGTTAGTTCGCCTGCGATCTCTCCGCTTTACAACGCCTTCCCTATTCACAAATATTTATGAAAATATCTTTAAAAACTTTTAAGCAGGCTCAACTCTTGAATTGAATAAATATTGAGAACAATTTGTTATTTTTAAAGTGATATCCCTTGTTTTTTTTTAAGTGATATTTGAAAATTAAATTTGTGAACGATGCGGGACTCCATCTCGCGACCTCTCGCGTTCCGTGAGAGCGATCTTCCACTGAGGCACTTGCTCAACTCTCAGGTTGTGGCTTCAAAGCTTTTTCCTCGTTGATCAGTTTTTTGGACTCACTAGCTGTGTCGTTGTTTACCAAAAGCAAATAAAAGTTTCACTTTAATAAATAACAACATTTACATTAAACACTGACAAAAACAAACAAAATAGCGTGGAGAACTGGCACAAATGAGTAATAGTCTATACACTACACGGTCAGCTGCTGCGAACTTATAGGTCGCCGCCCGACTGTCACGCGACATGCACCACACAAACGAAAAAGTTCGAGACGATGTAATAAAAGTTTCACTTTAACAAGTTGTTTGGATTTGAAAGAGCGACATCCCAAGTCAATTTCCTAATATGCAAATATTGGGGTTGAGCAGGTTATCAAATGTAAAGTAGATCCTGTTGATAAAGCTTCCTTAAGCCCTCACTCTAACCAATTGTTACATTTATAGGATTAAATAATAATACTATTAATATATATACATACACAAAATTCTTATGTGTATGAAGAAGAATTGCAACTAAGAATAAAATATATTTTACTAGTGGACCCGACAGACGTTTACACGTACACACGTCTTAAATTAAAAAAAAATCGGTCCAGCCGCTAGGAGGAGTTCAATTGTGAATCTAAACCATTCTCGAATCCACCTGAAGACACACATAAAGTTTCATTAAAGTCGGTCCAGCCGTTTAGGAGGAGTTCAGTTACAACAGACGCACAAAAGAAATATATATATTTAGATTACCAATAAAAGATTTTATTAATAAATAACCTTTCCTTACATTATCATATTAATATAGATAAAATTTAAGTAATAACTCAAGCTTTTCTCAAGTTAAACAATTTCAATATTAAATAGTTCAACTTAGATTAGTTTAAGTTATTTTTTTTTCGGGCGTCCTGAGACGTACACGTTTTTTTAAACAATGGTTAACAAGATTCAGAATGTCAAATAATTAATGGGATAAAATTCAGTACTTTACAATTAAAGAGGTCATTTTTATCTACTTTTGAAGATAAAAAAACTGTCATTCACGTTATACTCACCTATTTTTTTACAACTAGGAACATTAACTTAAGTGCTTAAAACAATAAAGATTATAAAAAAATAGCTTATTTTAGCAAGTATTAGATGCTTCTGGGCATGGTATATTTAAAATTTTGTAAAATACGCTTCGTGTTACTTTACATTGATATTAATAAAATACGAAATACTTACTGATGATATGTGTGTGTCATTCTTATTTCTTGTAGTATTATTTATACAAAGTTTTATGACGCAAGCCGACATTTTAGTTTCAATTATAATCTAATTTTAACAGAACTTGTGGCACGTTAACGTCACACATTGTTTGAGACTCTCTCGAGTACGCCCACTTGGGTGTAGTATTACTTGCCGCAATTTGCGCCTATGCTTGCGTTATCTAGCTGGAGCGCAGCGGAGACCAATCCTTAATCTAAGACCACTACATTTATAATAATTACAGATATACACATCAGTCAATATTAAGAGTTCTTGCTTAAGAATTAGTCAAATTTATAACATAAAGTGATGTATGCTTATCTTTTATCTTTAAACGAGCAATTCTTGTGTACATATAATCTGAAAATTTAGTATACAGGGGATTTCAGGGGTGATAAATCCATCTAGCTAGGTTTCAATATTAAAAAATTTAGTTTTATCCGTGTTTTAATGAGAAACTGCTACAATAACATTAGAATACAAAGTAAAATTAGCCACTATATACAAGACTATAATAGCTCAGGTGGGACATTGGGTGATCCGGAAAGCAGAAGGCCCCGGTTCGAATCCAGAGTCCTATTAGTTTTTTTTTGTTCAAGTTTTGTACATTCTTAAAAATCCGAGCAAGTCTTGATCGTCCAGATATTATTCATAAAGCACTAACATTTACAATATTCATCATTATTGTAATTATAAAAAATACTCTAGTAAATTATGCTCTAACTGCGCTCCTCAATCGTCTCGAGCCGACATTACACTAACAGGCGATACATAGCCAAGCATGACAGACGAGTCTCATTCGATGTTAGAAAAAAATAAAGTGCTCAGCACGCCGAAAGGATTTTCCACTGAAATAAAAGTTTTACGTCGTTATTTCAATCTTTACTGTTGCTATATCAAAATCCTTCGAGCAGTATTACGCAAATATTATAATCCCTACAAGTCAATCCTCGTATGA
Source organism: Leptidea sinapis (assembly GCF_905404315.1). Taxonomy (NCBI): domain Eukaryota; kingdom Metazoa; phylum Arthropoda; class Insecta; order Lepidoptera; family Pieridae; genus Leptidea; species Leptidea sinapis. The sequence goes on along the minus strand of NC_066305.1, from coordinate 2,097,458 downwards.
ATTTTAATGGAGCTGAGTAACAGAACAAGCGATTAGGTACTGAACCTAACCATCCTGGAAGAGAGAAGGAAGAGAGGAGATCCCATTGAAACGTACTCAATCCTGGAGAATGATTACAATGTATCAAACATTGAAAACATCTAAACCATGAACTCCAACATACATTTTAGAGGCCTCTCAATGAAACTGAGTAATCCTGAGTGTGCCTGCAACCTTAGGTATTACTTCGTGCCCAACCGCGTGGTGCAAATGTTGAACTCCCTACCGGAAACGATAATAAGTACTCCTCACTTGAACGTTTATTGGAAGTGAATTTCGCTAAGTTTTGTCTTTAATCAATTCTACACATGCCTCGCCTCTACACGAGGCAACCTCAGGAGATGTTGATTCGCCAAATTCTGGTAATAGACTGCTTATTAGCAGTTATTATTATAACTCAATAAAATTCACATTTAACATATAATTATGGATTTTGTAGGGACACACGTATGCAAATATGTTAATGGAAACTATTTGTGTGGTAAAGGTTACTATAACATAAATGACTTTCTTAATGATACCACAGATTGGGAATGGAGTGACCGCCCTCAGGCTATTAAATAATAAGTTTAATTGTACAATGTTACTTTGTAAATGTTACTTTAATTGTAAAACATATTTTTCATGAAAAAAAAAGCCCGCTGAGTTTGTTGCGCCCATTCTTCTCAGGCCTGAGGCATTCACTTTAGAATGGGTGGTAGTTTTTTTTTGACTTTCAATAAGTGATTTCACATCCTATTTTGAATAAAAATATTTGAATTTGAATTTGAATTTGTATAATATGTATGCTTGTCCACATTGTATTATCCGTCAATTATAATTTTATTTTATATTCAGAAGCGGTCCGTAACTCATTTAGTTCGGTTTACTTATAATAAATGTGATTAAGAAATATATATGTATACTAGCTGACCCAGCAAACGTTGTATTGCCGATATTAAATTCGCGATACAAGAGTAACTGTTGATCGTAGATGGGTGAAAATTTGAAGTTGTATGTATTTTTAATGCTGACTCATAATCAAACAAATTTAAAAAAAAATGTCATAAAATTAAAAAAAAATCGTGTGGACCACCCATAACATTTAGGGGGATGAAAAATAGATGTTGTCCGATTCTCAGACCTACCCAATATGCACTCAAAATTTCATGAGAATCGGTCGAGCCGTTTCGGAGGAGCTCAATGTTTAACACCATGACACGAGAATTTTATATATTAGATTGAAGATTCTATATTGGATTTTTATTGATGACTAAACTTCCGCCGTTAAATAGGAGCCTATTCTACATGGGTGACCCCGACGTGACCCTACTCTACAGATTTCCTCAAAATAACGCCTGATTTTAGTGTATTTAAAAATAATAATAACACACGTACCGCTAATCACCGCCCAAATTTTCTTGTAACACTAGAGAAATTACAAGAATGTTGCCAAATTCGTGAAAAGAGCACATATGACTCGAATACACATTATGAATTAATGTCTACTACTCGGCTAAGTCGAGTTAGTAAGTCTTTTGTGGGGCGATGTATATGCTTTTACAACAAGATCCCAGAAAATGTTCAAAACAAAAGTATTACGTTATTCAAAAGAATTGTAAAAAAAAGGTTTTACTATAACTTAAATGACTTTCTTAATGATACCACAAATTGGTAATGGAGCGACCGCCCTCAGGCTATTAAATAATAAGTTTAATTGTACATATTTTTTGATGAAAAAAAAGCCCGCTGATTTTGTTGCGCCCGTTCTTCTCAGGCCTGAGGCATTCATTTTGGAATGGGTGGTGGTTTTTTGACTTCAGTAAGTGATGTCACATCCTATTTTGAATGAAAATATTTGAATTTGAATTCGAAAACAGAAAACATGTTAGGTACGTGGAGGGCTATGTTCGCACCGGGGGCTCCGTGATTAGAGTGAAAGGTTCAATCTTTTGCAGACATCGACGCTTTAAGTCTGATGTTAAGAGGCATTATTTATACAAAGGATGCAACAATATGTTCGGAGTTGAATTTATTATCAAAAAACGACCTTGTATCCTGCCATGTAAAAGTTGGGTACTACAACGGCGTCTATTTCTGCCGTGAAACAGTAATGTGTAAACATTACTGTGTTTCGGTCTGAAGGGCGCCGTAGCTAGTGAAATTACTGGGCAAATGAGACTTAACATCTTATGTCTAAAGGTGACGAGCGCAATTGTAGTGCCACTCAGAATTTTTAGGTGTATCAAAATCGTGAGCGGCATTGCATTGTAATGGGTAGGGCGTATCAATTATCATTACCATCAGCCGAATGTCCTGCTCGTCCCGTCCCTTATTTTCATTAAAAAAAAAGTTGGCGAGTAGCTTAAAAATTGTAGAGTTGTAGTAACAATAGAGTAGTAATAATTTATTATAAATTAATCTAGTTTTCTCTCAAATAAATAATATAATATATACTATTATTATAAAGTGGTTAAGTTTGTGTGGTTGTAAGGGGTTATCTGTACATTTACTGAACCGATTTTAAAAATTCTTTTACCAATAAAGCTGCATTTTTTGTGAGAGTCATAGGCTATATATTATCCCGAAAAATGGAAAGTCTTATTCGTGGTAAAAAAAAACGGGCGAACGTTGCCTTAATGAGAGCATGCATGCAGCATGTGCAGCATTGGAACAAATTAATATTATTGTTACAGTGTATACGGATGAAGTCGGGGGTAACAGCTAGTTTAAATATATAAGGGTTTAGTTAAACAGAAACAGTATTAAACAAACCATAAGTGCATGGCGTTGTCATACGGATTTATCGGAAGCGGAGTCGACAGCCGCTCCGGATCGCACTACAGTTTCATTCATTCCCCACATACGCCGTTTAGCGCTTGAACTAGGTTTTACGCAGAAACTCTACACTAGGAACCATCCTCCTTCCACTATTCCTCTCTCGCTCGCTCGTATACTTACTGCCCAATAAGCAGAAACGAGAAAACAAAATCAATACTGTCTGGAGCCCGCCTACACTCGCCAACAACTACGCTTCCTCATTGTAAATTTGATAAAATAAAACTGGATAGAAATCATCAACTTCACACTTTTATACGGTAATGAACGCTATAAATGGTAGGCTCTATTTAGCGGCCGTTGACCCCTGCACGCAGGCTGTGTTTACGACCACATGGCTACCACGTGGTTGGCTCACGGCAATGTTTACCTTCGCCGTCTGACCTCAGGTGAGATCTTTTGGTACAAATCTTACTACTACTATGATCCAGGTTATTGACTTATTCGTAACCCTTTAGTGAGAATTCAATCAATCAAGGTGAACGCAACGTTTGCTCTCTTCTGACTGACAATGAGACTATAATTATAAAACATAAGCATATAATACATGATAGCTTTAAGGGTAAATGTAATGTAATATACTTCTATAATAAAGTCCCAGCCACTGTTCAGGCATTATCTATAATTAATAAATTTAAATGTTTTATTAAAAAATGGCTCTGTCGTAAATCCTATTACTCCACTGCTGAATATCTAAATGATCGGACAGCTTGCGACTAGATTGTGATTATTTTATAGCGATAGAAATGATTGTACAATATTGTATATTTTTATTGAAAAGAGCGCAAAAAAAGAATGCTGAGAGAGTTTCTTGCGTCGCTTCTTCTCTCTCAGAGCGCCATTCGTTTCCGAAGCGGTAGTAGTATCTAGTAGTTATTAGAAATGACATCAAAAAGAATTCCAAAGGAATCAATTTTGTGAAAATAAATGCCTTGTATGCCTTTTTATTCCTTTACAAAAACTTTCAGTAATCGCTTGAAATAAATACTTGCTCAATCAATTCAAAAGGTTTAAACGCGTGTTGATGTTAAATTCATTGATTATCCTTGTAGTTTGTTTGTATGTGAATGACAGCCTATTTGATCAGTTAACAGTTGTGTAGATAATTAAAGACAATATTGTAACAAGGAGTTCTTATCCGCATATAAGAACTCATTGTTCTATGGCTGGCTGTCCAGCTAAAGAATAGAATATTATTTTAAATTTAAATATTGACGCGGATAAGAACAGATATAGATTAGAGAATGTAGTAAAACAAGAACGGTCCGCCTTTGGCCTAATACCCAATATTTATAATTAACTAGCTGACCCGGCAAACTTCGTACTGCCTCAATCGATAAATAAAAGACCTAAACTTTTGTATGAAATAAAGTTAAAACAAACAAAAGGAATCCTTTTTTTATTAAAACAAATAAAAAAATGCTCGGCATGACTGAAATTTAATTATTAATTTCGATTTATTACACATGATGTTGCTTACTTACAAAACAGAGTTTTCCTAAAATACTGGCTATTTATAAGGTTTCAATTTGATATTGATAGACACACACAGTTATTATATAGTATGTTTATCAATTTAAAGCTTTCTGATAAACTCTAGAATTGGTATCAATATTCAAAGGGTCAACTATATTTTTTGTTTTGTTTTGTGGTGCGGTTAGCTTCAGAAGTTTTATTTTTTGACAAAGCTTAAAATTTTTCAATCAACATATAACTTGTTATCAAATGTCAGATAATGTTGTTTGCGTTCCGAATTTGTGACATAACATAAGATTTATCAATCTACATAAAAATAATCTGATAGATAGTTAACAACTGTAGTTAATCTACCTTACTTACCTAAAATTAAGTTTATTTTTTACCTCCTGAAAAAGTTAGAAAGATATAAAAATTCTAATCAGATATTATTTTAATTTCATTTCTGAACGACGGGGGACGCATCAAAGAAAAAAATTTTAATCGTTGTTTTTAATTAATTCCGAGCATTTTCATATTTATTCACCTTTTAAACCTTCTCTGGACTTCCACAAATAATTCAAGACCAAAATTAGCCAAATCGGTGCAGCCGTTCTCGAGTTTTACCGAGACTAACGAACAGCAATTCATTTTTATATATATAGATAGATATGTTTAATAGAAAGTGAAACAATAAAAATATAAAAGTAACAGAATATATTAGATTGTTTTAATTCTACAACGATCCCGCGTGTGAGGGTTACTCTACTTAACTCACGCGTTACAATACATACAGTTTTTGTCAATGTCAACTTCTACGAAATGAAAATTCGAAGTCAGTTATCCGAATAAGCTTACATTAAACATTTTCGAATCGTCATAAATATTTCATTCAGATTACTGAATCTACCTGTTCGGAAAAAAATAGAGCTCGTGAGAAGAACATACAAGAAACTCAACCGCCACTCTTTTAATTCAATTTGAGTATTATACAAGGAATGAAATATCATAAAAAGTTAGTTTTGTGAGGATGATTATCCAATATATGAATCGTGTTTCAATTAAAAACCGTTTTATATATCAAATATTCTATAAAAAAACATAAATAAAATTAACTGTTTTAAAAAAAATTAAATTATCATGTAGTGGATGCGTCAACCTTTAGAGTTTGAATTCATTGTTTGCATCTATTTTTCTGAATAGGTTGCATCTACTTTTTACACGCAGAAAGAATTATTTTATTACTTTATATAGCAATACAACGTTTGCTAGGTCAGCTAGTAGGGATAAAGTATTTATTTATTTGTGGGTTTATAGTCGTGTAAAATATGACAATCTCGACTACTCGTGTCTGAATTCGAGTCCTCTCAAAAATCGCCTCCCAAATCGTACAATGCACTCCTCGACTTTCCATATTTTGTGAACGACGATTCACTGCTCCGTCGCAATTTATTTTTAAAATATTCCTAGCCCGGTAGATACTCTATTGGCATTACAAACACAGATTTGGAGAAAAGTTCATAATACCCGAATAACAGATTCACAATCAGCTTTTAATAGACAGACATTGATGAATCAACCGCTTTAGCGTTGATCATTAAAAAAGAAACTTAAGTACAACTAAAGTTATCTCAGCCAGTAATGAATTATAAAATATTTTAAAACTGTATTCTTTTTTTTTATGATAATAAGGGACGAGATGAGCAGGATGGTCAGCTGATGGTAATTGATACGCCCTGCCCATTACAATGCTGTGACGCTAAGGATTCTTGAAAAAATTCTGAGTACTACAATTCAATTGCGCTCGTCACCTTGAGACATAAGATGTTAAGTCACAATTGCCCAGTAAATTCACTAGCTACGGCGCCCTTCGGACCGAAACACAGTAATGCTTACACATTACTGCTTCACGGCAGAAATAGGCGCCGTTGTGGTACCCATAATCTAGCCAGCATCCTGTGCAAAGGAGCCTCCCACTGGTATTCATGTTTGAGGTGGAATTTGTTGATTTTTAAATATACACACATGACACGCTATTATTAAATCATAAATTAAACTCAATTTCCTAGAATAACTTCTATTAAAAGACTACTAATGTATAATAAATAACCTTCATGAATGAAATTTACTTATTGAAAGTCAAAAATTAAAACACATTCAAAAAAGTATGTCACTGACTTGAGAAGAACAAGAAATTCAGCGGGCTTCTTTTTTTATATAAAAATTATGGTAACAATGTTATCTTGTACAATAAAACTTATTATTTTAATAGCCTGAGGGAGGTCGCTCTATTCCCAATCTGTGGTATCATTAAAAAATTAATTTGTGTAGTAACCTTTACCAAACAAGTGTCTTTTAACAATTCTTTTGAATTTCGTAATAAATTTAATAATAAGAAGTGAAAAATTTATAATTCTGAATACCACCGTAATTTGCTTGTCACCTTAAGCCATAAATACACTCTTTATGCAACAGTTGTATAAAGAGGGTCAAAAAACATACAAAAAATGTGAGCCGCGGCGAATATCGCAATGAATGGCGGCACGAGCGTTTTTTGATATAGTTATACAACGTGTTGCATTCAATAATTTTTCTACGACTTAGTAATTTTATTTATTAATAAACGAACAATTACCACAAGTTTTGGGGCTGCCACTTAAGTGGGCGGGAAATATATTGTATACATACTTATCACTGGTGAGTGGTTTCATTTTTCCTTCAAGGAATATTGAAGGTTCACCCATACAGCCAACGCGGCCTAATATTTCTTTGAACTCATACCTAATCTAGATTTAGTTGTCTGTAGCGCAACTGTGCTTTTTTGGAGACATTTTAGTACCGTAAACAATGCTTTTTTAGGCCATAGAGTATAGATTTTTTCAAAGACTTAATAAAGTATGTACAGTGTCACCAACTTATCTGTGAACTGATGTCGCCATCATAGTTTCAGTATTGCTGATTATATTATTATTTTGTTCTATATATTATATATTTAACGCTTAAAATTCAGAAATATTGCAATAAAACACACGGTACACTCGAAAGTAGTAGACACTGACAGTCAAATGACATTTCAACATGGCGACCGTAGTTCCTATTTTTGCCACTTCACAGATAAGTTGGTATTACATATTACTGAGCGTGGATATATAAATGTAGAGGATTAAAAAAATATATTAAATGACAAGGCAACATTCAATAGTACAATACGAATAAAATAACTGCAAATTGTAGCATGTTTGATACAAATTTTGCATAATCTTATATCCATAAGATACCTATTCAGAGCGCGTTGGATACGACAGTCTGCGGCGGCGGTTTGCATTTTTATCAACTATCGGTGGCAGGCGACATTTTATTTTTCATGTCATAAATATGAAACTAAAAGAACACACGAAGAATACGGTATGTAGCAACTACACCTTCATGAATAGATATCTATGCATAGAAAACTGACGGAAACTTCTCCGCCTTGAAAAAATAAAGCAACGTAAAGTCAACAGAGTGCCTTGCAACGAGAAAGTAATTAAGAGGCTACTGAATTTTTAACAAAGTAAATGTCGGTAATGGCAGCATTGAAATTAAAATTTTGTTTGTGTTAGTCGGACAATTTCCTGTCTGGTAATAGAGAATAAAACAGTGTGGCTTCAAGGCCGTGCATCGCTGTTGTGTGTGGTAACTTAGGGCTATATTTCACCGGGACACCACGGTAGCTCAACCATTCGCCGCTGCTCACAGCTCTATAGGGAGTTACTCCCTTGGTATCCGTTTGTTTGCTCAACCAATTTGGTGGCGCGACAAGCTCGGACGCGTCCTGACTCTGGTGTGTGTATAGTTTTTTTTATGGAAATAAGCAACGAGACGAGCAGGACTATCAGCTCATGGTAATTTATACGACCAGCCCATTACAATGCAATGCCGCTCGGGATTATTGAAAAACTCAAAAGTTCTGAGTAGCATTACAATTGCGCTCATCACCTTAAAACTGTTTGTCTGAAGGGCGCCGAAGCTAGAATCATATCATTTTAGGTTTCGAAACGCAACGCATATGGTTCGAGTAAGAGAGACAAACTTATGCAACGAATGTAGAGCGTCATCTCTTACCCACACCGCGGACCACAGACAAATTTATTTCGTTCATTCTTCATAAGCGATCCAAGCGCCATTCAGTAAAAGGCACTTCATGGTACGAATTTTAGTGATTCAGTTTAGGTACCTAAACTAAACTGCATCGGAATCGCATCGCTTATTAAAAGTTGATGGTAGGCCCTCAGGATGACGTAAGTGAAAACTTTATCAAGGATTAGTCAATAATACGAAATGTAATTTCTATAGATCTTATTTCATTAGGTGACAACATTTACAATACTATAATTATAATAATAAATAATTAAAAATAAGGGACGAGACGAGCGTGACGTTCAGCTGTTGGTAATTGATACGCCCTGCCCATTACAATGCAGTGCGGCTCGGGATTATTAAAAAACGCAAAAATGCGCTCGTCACATTGAGACATAAGTTGTCAAGTCTCATTTGCCTAGTCCTATATTCAATAGCTACGGCAACCTTCAGCCCGAAACACAGTATTGTTTACACATTGCTGCTTCACGGCAGAAATAGGCGCCGTTGTGGTACCCATAATCTAGCCGCCATCCTGTGCAAAGGAGCCTCCCACTGGTATGGTGTGTAGTTTGGTAGCATACGTAGCATTTGGTAGATTTCAATATGGGAGACGGTGCCATCCCACGTCGTTCGTATAAATGACGTGAAATAGCAGCATCCGTTTCATTTCACATTGATTTAAACGGCGCATCATTTCTACCACCTCCGCGCCAGAGTAGTACTGTATTATGTTACTGTTGTACGGCAATGAGTTTCTTGCTACTTCTTCTCATTAACTCTACCCTTTACGAAGTAGCGGTAAATTATATAAGAAACAATATTTTTTTTTTGACATTCATAAGTGTCATTTCCGTGACCTACATGAATAAAGTGTTTTTGAATTTGAATTATTATTGTCATCTCTGGTCTGGCAAACCCCAGTATCAGCTCGATCCATTTAACCGCATGCAGCGCAGAGCAGCTCGGATTGTCGAGGACCCAGTGCTCTGTGAACGGCTTGATTACTTGGCGTTGCGTAGAGACGTCACTTCATTGAAAGTCTTTTACCGCATTTATCACGGGGAATGTTCCGAAGAGCTGTTTCACCTGATTCCTGTCGCCTAAATCCACCTTCGCTTGACATGCAACAAAGTAGGATATCATCCCCACCATCTAGATGTATGGAGGACCACAGTGCGGTTACCAAGGAACGTTCATCCAGGTACTACATAGATGTGGAATGAGCTTCCTTGTGCGGTGTTTCCGGGACGAAACGACATGGGTGCCTTCAAAATAACGCATACATTTTATTTAAAGGCCGTCAACGCACCTGTGATTCCTTTGGTGTTGCAAGAGAATGTGGGAGGCGGTTATCACTTAAAATCAAATGACCCGTTCGCTTGTTTGTCCTCCTGTTCCATAAAAATAAAACTGTCCCTAACTTATATAAGAGTCGGAGATTCCATAGGATAAATACTTGAGAGCCTAGATAGGTCTCTGACGACAGCATCATGACAACCTGTTCCACGCAACCTTTTAGTTGTTTATGAAGATTTGAAACTTGTCTCAATCAAACGACACAGCATGCTACAGGGTTGTCGCACTCTGCAAAATCATGAAGAAAATTATGACGTAAGTGATCCTAGCATACATAAGATACATAATATCTTTAAGGGTAAATGTATACACTTCTATAATAAATTCCCATCCACTGTTCAGGCATTATCTATAAATAAATTTAAATGTTTTATAAAAAAAATGGCTCTGTCGTAAATCCTATTACTCCACTGCTGAATATTTTAATGATCGGACAGCCTGGGACTAGATTGTGATTATTTTATTGCGATAGAAATGACTGTACAATATTGTATATTTTTATTGAAAAGAGCGCAAAAAAATAATGCTGGGAGAGTTTCTTGCGCCGTTTCTTCTCTCTCAGAGCGCCATTTGTTTCCGAAGCGGTAGCAGTATCTAGTAGTTATCAGAAATGACATCAAAAGGAGTTCTGGAGGAATCAATTTTGATAAAATAAATGCCTTTTATGCCTTTTTACCTACAAGGTCGTAAGAGGGGAATCAAATGCAACCTCATTGGTTGTTTTTCAATCAACTGTTTGATTCATAAAGTAGTGATAAGTAATTTTATGATGGTAAGTTATCACTGGCGTCAATACTCTTTTGCAATACAGAGAGGAATCGATATTTTCTGATAATATGGCGAGGGAAGCGATGGTTGATTCATACGCCATGTTCGTATAAAGGAGCTAGTGCAAGGGCGACTGCTCCAGCGATTTTTGTTATGAAAAAAGAGAACAAACGAGCGTTCTGGTCATCTGATGTTAAGTGATCAGAAGAATGACAGGACACTCCTGCTGGCCTTTTAGAAAGGAATATGTGCTTTTTTTGCCAATTTTTTTCATTACAGCTCAACTTCTTCGAACTGATAGAAATGCTGCTATAACTTAGATAATTTATGCGTCTATATCGACTGTGACAGCTGTGAAAACTTTGAAAATAGCGGCGAACTGTTAAGTTCCATTTTGAGCGACACACGCATACTAAAATAAAGTGACATACTAAAGTAATAAACCAAGCCTGTTTTAATGCGTTGCCTAACAGCAAGAGGCTCCATCTAGACGTATCAATTATTTATATTTAAGTTTTATAACTATGACATTTAATAGTGGAATTTATTGACCAAAATTAATGAATGATTTTTTACTTTAACTTTGATTTATCGACCTGTAATTAATGCGTATAGATGGATTATTCTTAGCTACCATATAGTGCTCTTGAATATTTCTGACAAATTTCAGTCCCTTTAGGCAATAAATATGATGTACCGTACCTATTATAAAACCCGTTCAACATCGTCTCATTTTCACGATGTGTTTCCTATGTGAACTGAATACCGAATGTGTCATTTGCCTCTAACAGAATTATAAAGTACCTACATACAGATTAGCCATTTATTTATATTATTTACATAGCTAAAAAAACGAAATAAGAAACGAATTATACAAAAAAACGAATTATCCAAACACACACAAACACACACACACACATAATACATACACCCTCAAATACACTACACACAACCTTACATACACGCACACACACACCTGTAACCTTATTTTGTAAAGTTTATTTTCTAAGTAGCTTATTATAGTAATTGTAAATATTTTGTTATCTTATTCTGGCTTATTTAAAGCATAAAATATTACTTCTTTTGTTTAATACCTATATACTGTAATCAGTTTTGGCCTTATTTTTCTACTTTATAATGTAGTTATATTGTATATAAATTGTGACGCTGTAGATTACATGAAAATAAATAAATAGATATTCGAAAAAGAGACCTAGTCAGTAAATTAACAATTTTGTTGTTTGACGAAATTGAGCAAGTCTGAAAAAAAAATTAAAACTAGACAGTACTAGATGATGTTATGCATTATGTAATTTCATCAACAATAATTTCTTAAAATGCACCCCACGCTTTTTTACAATAAAATAAAATATATATTTTTTTACAATATTTTCAATTTAAATTTCTATTTTTAGTTGAATTTTATATAAAGCGTGTTTTTTAGTTTTTTTAAACAATTATTTATTTTTCATTTTTTAGTTAAATTTTCTATAAATGCGTATTTTTACGACTATTAAGTACTTTACCATCAATTCCTGCCTTATCGACTATAGATAAAAAATTGACAAAAATCTTAGTTTGCAAATTCAATAACGGAATAATCTTATCAAATAAGTGTATTGTCATCGGTCCTCGATAAATCTACAAAGTTGGAATGAAATCTGGCCGTTTAAAGTGGGTCAAAATCGCATCTAAAGGAGTTAGTTACAAACATACAAACATACAAGCTAATATAAAGCGTATAAAAAGGAGCCTCCCACTGCTTATCTTATCATGCACGTTTGTGGCTTTATTTATGAGATTAAGTAACAGAATGAGCTGGCATAAATCAGTACCATCTGACCGTAACAGTGATAATATGACCTAAGTGGCAACACCAAATGACCTAACGCCTACCGAGAGATTTAACCCTAATGACATTGCAATGCGCTCGTCACTAAGATATTGTCTCATATTCCTGTTATTATTATAATAATGAACACTGCAATTATGTAATAAAAGTTTATTATTATTTGCAGTATGAAAAGGCGTAAAAGGGCATGGACTTCCAGACCAGATACTGCACATACAGTTCTACTGCTATTATAATTTTATACAGTAAAATCTCTTTATTCACGCTGCCTTCATTCGTTTTTCACTATACGCGGATTAAAAAAAATTGACTCAATTCCTATATTCCCGGCTTAACACTTCTTTATTCGCGGATCTAATCTGTATATCAATATTTAAAAATGTTTACACTATCTATCTAATCTTATCTGATCATTGTAAACGCGTCGCCAATTAATAAAAAAGTAAAAAAAACCTTAATTCAATAAATTGAAAGAGCTTCAAAAACTGCAAAGCAAGAAAAAATTACAAAATTCTTTAAACCATTACCTTAGATAATAATAATGAATCAAAATGGTAAAAAAACACTCCAATAAAATTGATTTTTAATTTTAATGTCACCTAGGTGTGTATCTTCAATAATAACCATTCCATATTCACGGTTTCTGTATTCGCGGCATATTTACGGAACATTTACCCCGCGAATAAAGAGCTTCTAAATTCAACTGTATTCTTCAAAATGATTAAAATAATAATAAAAATGCGATTATCTTCATCAATATAGTTAAACGTTTCATTACACTTTAAAACCGAATTTAATGCTATAATGAAAAGACCTATACAAACCTTCACCTACAAATTATTATTGTCTAAGTTAGATACCTTAACATTCAATCTTAAAGCATTTATACTCAGTCAAAGCTCAATAGAGAACCTGCATAGAATATTCTTTTATTTCAAGACAGCAGTGTGAATATATTCCGAGAACAGGTTGAGTATTCAGGCCGATACTGGGAGACGCGAATGGATTTCATAAATTCTTTATATTTTAATATTATACGCATTGCAGTGCAAGATGTGCATTTAAAAGTGATTTGTTTAGCTTACGAACGGCATAATTGCTGTATTCAAGGATAAAAATGGCAAAAATTAAAATAGGGTTGATACATTGTGTTTTGTATAGCATTTTACGAATCTTTTATTTACGTAGATGGTATGGTATGGTATGGTATATTATAATTGATGACCATAATTATGAATATTTAATTTTTTTTTTTATCATTTTTACCTAATAAATAAATCTCCAAGTTTTCTTCTACCTTTGTTCAACACAACACTTCAATCCACATGTCTAAAACATTTTTGGCTATTTCTCGTGCTTGGTGATAAATAAATACTCGCTTTTATTCATCGCTGCACAGGATGCCGGCTAGATTATGGGTATCACAACGGCGCCAGTTTCTGCCGTGAAGCAATAATGTGTAAGCATTATTGTGTTTCGTTCTGAAGGGTGCCGTAGCTAGTAAAATTACTGGGCAAATGAGACTTAACATCTTATGTCTCAAGGTGACGAGCGCAATTGTAGTACCGCTCAGAATGTTTGGGTTTTACAAGAATCCTAAGCGGCACTGCACTGTAATGGGCAGGGCGTATCAATTACCATCATCTGAACGTCCTGCTCGTCTTGTCCCTTATTGGAACGAAGTTCCTTATGGCAGGCTTGGAGGGGATAGGGATTTTGCTGCGCGACCGAACTGAAAAAAAAAGTGATAGTAAAACCGTAAGAAAAAATCCGTGGAAAAAAGTGCATGGAAAAGTGCGTGGAATAAAACCGTTAAATGAGACGTGCGCAGACGCGACAGTCGCATACACAAGCGAGTAGTGTATATATTATCAATATTATTATATGATAACGATTATAGCAATAATAGAACGTTTTTTTTTTACAAATTGTGTCGATTCTACATTAGCCGAAGGAACTTCGTTCCTACCTGATGTCCCACGACACCACATCTTTTTTTCATTAAAAGAAATTTCTCCCGCTCTCCTTACCTCAGGCCCCGCCTGCAATGAATTCGCGCGCAAGCTCGTCTTACATACGTACGTGACGGTCGGGAATCGAACCGGGGGCTCCGTGATGAGGGTCAACAGTTCACCCTATTACGCCACCGATGCTTTAACCTAATTTTTAACTTAAATTTATATACTAAAACTTTAAATTAAGTACGCAAAAAGATAACTAGATCTAACAATTTTGATACAAACTGTGTAACATAATTTCAAATCATTTTATTAGGGCTGTCAAAAATTCTTCAAATAGCTCTCTGTGATTTATTTGTAAAATGAATGTTTGCTGTTAATTTCCAAAAATTATTTATTTTACAAGTAGGAATAGAATAAAGCAGTATGTATCGGTCAGAACAAAGTGCGATACTCCTACTCTGATGTATTGAGGACCTTGGCTTTACTTTCCACAAACTACACATGCCAAATAATTGCTAACATTTTCCCCACAGTGAAGAATATACTATATTTATCAGACAATAAAATGAATAGATGAGCTTGCGCTCACTTGATCACTTCCGCACAATACATTTTCAAGTACTGGTTCACAATATAGATCCAAAACTTGCGAAACACATTTCACAGCCCTAACATTAATAGTATCAAGTCTGCTCTGTCAAACGACAATATCTGCAATTTACATCAAGAAAAGCGGTTTTCGGTCAAGAAAAGCGGTGTCAGCCTTGATCTGAGAATATCTTGTACGCATGTAGCCTAGGCTTTGAACCGATTTGAAATTTAACGGTTACTATTGGTAAGAACTGGTTTGTAGTTATTATATCGTTCAAGTGCGCAAAAGTGTGTGTGTAAAAGTTAAGGGAGGATAAAAATTAAGAGCGTTTTCGCACTTCATCCGATCCGAATCCAATACCGTAATCCGTATACGTTAAAACACAGTCCGAAGTAGTCGTAGAACTATTGCTACGGTAGCTTATGCACTAGATCCGGCTTCCGTCGTCCGATTTCTTTCCGTCAACCGATAGAAATAGTTCTACGACTACCTCGGACCGTGTTTATGGATACGGATTACGGTATTGGATTCGGATCCGACGTAGTGCGAAAGCGGATGTGTGTGCGAAGGCGATCTTCCACAGTGCAGTTTTCAAGGAGCTTTCTTCCACGTACTACAAAGCTGTGAAATGAGCTTCCTTGTGCGGTGTTTCCGGGACGATACGACATGGGTACCTCAAAAAAAGCGCGTACACCTTCTTTAAAGGCCGGCAACGCTCCTGTGATTCCTCTGGTGTTGCAAGAGAATTTGGGCGGCGGTGATCACTTAGCACCAGGTGACCCGTACGCTCGTTTGTCCTCATATTCCACAAAAAAAGCGCTCTAAGAGTTTGTATGTAACCAAATGGTCAACTGTTCGTCTCGTGTGTTCAAGTGATGAGTAATTGTCCCCATAATTTAAACTGAGCTCGGTGAGTCAGCTATGAAAATGAGTGGAAAAACCGCTCTTAAGAAGCTTATGCACCGAATCCTTAGTAATGAAGGTTGGTTGGTTGGTTGGTTTTGGTTGTTTTAGACAACCAAAACCGTAAAATTAGTATCGGTTTAGAAATACTGCAGCTGGCGGACGGTTGCACAAAGTATTATTTAATGGTTTGAAGCTGAAACGTCAATCCCGTATTTAAATTTATAAACTGTGGTGTGTGTCATTTATTCATGCGACGCGGAAAATTATTTATTAATTCAGACATGGAATACATTATCAGCGGGCCAAAATTATTAATTTTCGGCTCATAAGCCCAGTCTACTGATCGTATGAATTGTTTTGCATAAAATATAGTAAAATATAAATCTAATAACATTGAGTTACATAAGATTATTAAACTTAGCCGTAAGCGCGTAAGTGTATGTATAAGAACGTGTATTGGAAATTTAAAATCTCTAATTCTTTAAATATCACTACAAGTATACAAGGCATACATTAAGATCGATAATTGGAAGATTGTACTTAAAACATTTAATAGTTGAAAACATAATTGTACCCAAGCGGCTCAATAGGTCAGTGTCCGGAATTGAGATGCGTAATTACAATTAGGTAGATTGTTAAAATTAAATTGCGTACATAATTGAACCTTAACTAGCCAATCTACATAATTATAAAAAGTGTTGTATTATGTAATTAAGAAAATAAAATTGTTGATTCAGTACCTTAAGAGTAACCAACTGTAACTTGTGATAATCTAACAGTTGTTTCTATGGCTCAACTCTCCATCCGTCTATCCAATCTGTCAGCAGAATGTTAACCAAACACCACAATCGTTAAACTGATGTATTACTATTACAAAAAATAAGTGCAAACCAAAATTACTCATCCCAAATAAACAAAATTCTCAAATTATTTTAGCGCCTTCTCTTGTTTCATTTATAAAAGTATTTAAAAAAAACAAACTGTTATAATACTACAGCACATAGTATGAAAATCCAATTCGTACGTAACTGCTGTTTTTTTTACTATCCTCAGAAAATGATGGGTCGTTAAATTCATGGCGAAGTGGCCCAAATCACCGAAATCCACTTAATAACATGAGACCAATACATTTCCCATAAACATCATAACTTACTTTGTATTATGTATTTTATGTCGTATTTATTCCATTTAAGTTAATACTAAATTCTAAATATATTTTTTCAGCTAAATTAATATAATTAAAAATTCTCTTTACTTAATTGCATATGCGACAACCCTGCGGCTAGAGCAATAAAATGCTCCAAAGCATCTAGTTACACAACCATAGAGCAAGAGACTTGCTAATGTTACGGCTCTGAAAAACTTCGCGCTTACAACGCCAGATGCTTTGTAATTAGTGTATCCCTGGAATCTGCTTTATGCTGTAATGAGGTATTTCAATTTGCATTTGTACGTATTGCCAAAGAGTCCAAGATGAATTCAGAATGTCATTTGCGTTTATGAACAATGATGACAATGTAATCACTCGTTGTTCTATGTCAATGTTGCCTTGACCAAAACCGCAGATTTGTAGTGCGGTTTTGATCACATATAGTTGTTAACAAATGATAACATTTTTAATGGCAGTTCTTATGTTTTTGATCTGATATTGATATTTAAATCTATATTAGGCTTTTACTAGAATAATTTATAGGTACTCAAATAGCTGCTGCCCGCGACGTCGTCCGGGTACGCAGCAAAAATACTATACACGTAGTCTCCCACTGCTTTGCACTGGTTGTCGGCTAGATTGTGGGTACCACAACGGCGCCTATTTCTGCCGTGAAGCAGTTATGTGTAAGCATTACTGTGTTTTGGTCTGAAGGTTGCCGTAGCTATTGAAATTACTCGGCAAATGAGACTTAACATCTTATGTCTCAAGGTGACGAGCGTATATTTGCGCTTTTTAATAATCCTGAGCGGCACTAGATTGTAATGGGCATGGCGTATCAATTACCAGCAGCTGAACGTCCTGCTCGTCTCGTCCCTTATTTTCATAAAAAAACCTGCATGTATTGTGATAATAATATGTAATATTATTGTCCTGATCACTTCTTAATATTTATATAAACTGGCAAACAGACAATAAAGTACTTTTTGGCTTCGGTATTGTTTACGCACATCAAGAATTGTTTTAATTTAAATAATAAATTTTATTATATGTATCGATTATGATTATAGGTATTGTAAATGTTGTCACCTAATGAAATAAGATCTTTAGAAATTACATTTCGTATCGAATATCGAATTTACCAATCCTTGATAAAGTTTTCACTTACGTCATCAGGTCTTTAGCATAGATCGTTTTTTCTACTCAGTGATAATATCTGTAATGAAATAATAATGAAATACTTTTTAACATACGTAGTTTTTGAGTGTATTCTTTGACATATACTCATGAGATTATACTTATTTCCTTTAGTTATGACTTCAAGTTCTAAGTGATTTCACCTTGTATCACCAAATCTAACCTCTCTATGTCAATAATTGTAAAAAAAACATCAATCACTTGATTTTTTTAAAATGTAGAGGTGTGAACTTTTTTTACTTATAACACCCTCAGTTCGTGAATTGCGCCAAAGCTCTATTTCAAAATACCCCATTTTATTATTAATTTAATGATGTTAAAGGGAGCCTCAATAGCTATGTTTCAAAATAGCTGAGCTATATCTAAATATTATGAGTTATCATAAGTGTTAATTCAATTTAGTTTCTGCATGACCTAAAATTATGGTTAATATGCTTCCATTGAAGACTCCGTGAATCCCGCTGTATCCCTGACTGAACGACCAGGTTAATCGGTTACGTGAAACTCCGCTTAAAACAATTCGATGTTTGTGTGTGTTTCTCCCTTATAGGAGACATCATCAGGCGATGTTGACTCGCGGAACTCAGGAACGAGAGATAATAATTTAGGATTTCTGCAATATTACACCTAATTCAATAACCATTTTATGGCAGTGTTGGGCAGAAAATCTAACTTTTAATTGAATCGAACAACTAGTTATTAGTGTTCTCATACTTGGTATCTAATCATATTACTAACCACGGCAGCACTGGGCCGATAGATCACTCATGACTTCCAGTACATTACTAAATTAAAGTTTAATGGAAAAATAATGGAATCAATCAATAATCAAGACCGTAATAATGCTTGATGCAGTTAATAAAACATTGTGAAAAAATACTAGAGAAAGAGATTACCAGTTTAAAGCCAAATAAATATGATATTCACAAAACTTTCAGAAAAGTGAAGGTTCTCAATTCAAACAATATCGGTTTTTTTGTGTTTACTCGATTACTCTATTAGTAGGGAAAGACTTATTAATTTTTTGTATGAACACCATCTGGGAATCCATACAGGTAAATGGGGGATGTACGAGGGGCGGTCAAAAAGTTCGCGGAATGGCGGGGTTGGCGGGGGTGAGGTCGCTCCTCCAGGTAGCCGCTACTTGAGTAACTCATAATTACTATATATGCCAATTTCTAGCCTAATTGGGTCATTAGCTTTCGAGTTACAAACGAGTGAACAAGTAAATCGGGAACAAACTAGCCACTATGGAGAAAATTGAACATCGCGCCGTCGTAAAGTTCCTCACCAAACAAGGAAAAACGCCTCAAACTATTTTGCAAGAGATGTTAGCTGTTTA
The DNA here is from genome assembly GCF_905404315.1 of Leptidea sinapis. Classification (NCBI taxonomy): domain Eukaryota; kingdom Metazoa; phylum Arthropoda; class Insecta; order Lepidoptera; family Pieridae; genus Leptidea; species Leptidea sinapis. The sequence goes on along the minus strand of NC_066305.1, from coordinate 2,077,901 downwards.
CGGAGACTCTGCTCCTGGTAAAACCATGATTTACAAATGGCACGGCCTTTTCAAGCAAGGAAGGGAGTCAATTGAAGATGATCCTCGACCTGGACGGCCCATTGAGGCCACTACGCCGGAAATCATTGAAAAAGTTGAAAAACTTGTATTGGAAGACGGAAGGTTGAAGAAGAAACAACTTGCAGCATCAGTTGGAGTATCAGAAACCACAATTTTAAATATTCTTCATCAACATCTTGGCATGAGTAAAGTGTGTTCAAGGTGGGTCCCGAGAATGCTCACGCCGCTGCAAAAACGTGAGCGCGTCAACTGTTCCCGCGAGTATTTGGACCGCTGTGGAGAAGTTAGGGAAGAAATTATGGCCCGAATTGTAACCGGTGATGAAACTTGGGTTCACCACTATGAGCCTGAGTCAAAGCAGGAGTCGATGCAGTGGCACAAAAAAGGCACACCACCCCCAAAAAAATTTAAAGTGTCGCAATCGGCCGGAAAGATCATGGCGACTATTTTTTGGGATACTGAAGGTATTCTTTTGATCGATTATAAAGAACGTGGTGTTTCTATAACGGGAGAGTACTACGCTTCCCTATTGGACCGATTAAAAGAAGCTATTAAAGAAAAAAGAAGAGGAAAACTGACAAAAGGTGTACTCCTTTTGCACGACAACGCGCCCGTTCACACGAGTCATGTTGCGACGGCTGCCATTCATCGATGCGGTTTTGAACAACTACGCCATCCACCCTACAGTCCAGACCTGGCCCCTAGCGATTTTTATTTATTCCCAAAGATGAAGAAAGAGCTGCGTGGAAAAAAATTTAGAGACGATGATGAAGTCAAGTCGGCGATTTCGGCGTATTTTGACGCCCAAGACAAAACCTATTTTTTCGACGGTATTAATAAGTTATATGCCAGATCCCAAAAATGTATTCGTGTTAAGGGGGAATATATTGAAAAGGAAAAATAACATAATGTATCATTTCATCTTTTTTCCCAGTCATTCCGCGAACTTTTTGACCTCCCCTCGTATGTACATGAGTGATGTACAGGGTGTCCCAAAGTTATGGGACATGAAGGGAAAGTACCTTAAATATCGAAGATTAATTCGCCAATCTTTTAATGAGTCCGCTGCCTGTTGATTTTCTTATCATTTTATGGTGAATACTCGATATGATATGGCAAAATTATATTTGTAACTCGCCCACGTTCTCGTATCGCTTTTTGTATAGCATATCTTTCACATATCCCCAAAAGAAGAAATCTAATGGTGTAAGGTCCGGGGATCTGGCCGGCCAACTAATCGGTCCATTCGTACCAATCCAAGCAGGAAAACATTCATTTTACGTTGTTTCTTTCTTTTAAAATACTATGTTAGTTAAGAAGAGTTATTAGTTTTTGGCCATTCTTTCAATTGGCATCATAAAAGTAGGGTTGTTTTTTTTTTTACATTTAAGTCGGTTCGATTCCCAGACGAGGCAAGTAATTTTAAAAAAATCTTTGAATGCAGAATTACTAACTTTTAAAAATAACATAAAGTCTTCTTTCAGTAAAATAGCCTATCTTCGATGTTTAAGGTACTTTCCCTTCATGTCCCATAACTTTGGGACACCCTGTATACATAAAAGAACATGTCCTGACTAATGAATGAATCCATTACTGCCGAGAAATAAGGTATCAAAACACTGAGAAAACCACTTTTCCCACTCGCCCTTAGAAGTCTCTTCGACAGCCTTTGTAACCCAGTCACATCTGCCTCTAAGTTTTTCTCTTATATTAGGAAGTAAATAAAAATCAAGGAACACACACTGAGCAGACTATCTTTTGGATTCGGTCATCAATCAAAAGAGTAAATTCAAATTGGTCTTCGGTCAAATTATGAGATATCCACCGGGCATAAAGCTTCCGGGATAAATGTTCATGGAGGATTTTGAGCACTTGACTCTACAGATGCCTAAGCTTGTCCAAATCTGCTGATATGTCACTCTTTTATCAAACTGCCTACCGATCTGATAACCTGCTTAACTCCAATATGTGCATATTAGGAAATTGACTTGAGATGTCGCTCTTTCAAATCTAAACTATTTGTTAGTTAGCCACAAGCTGAGAGTTGAACAAGACATATTAAGACAAAGACATGTTGGCTCAGTGGAAGAAGAAGCAAGAAATGGGAGAGGTCACGGGTTCGAGTCCCGCATCGAACTATACTGTTGACATCAAAAGACGAAAGAAAAAACATTGCACGTTTCACATTTAAATGTATGCTGAAGTGACACAGACATGCGGGCAGTCTGAAAATTTCACTGGCAGGTTATAAAAGTACCGTACTATTTAAGAAAAGGTCACTCCGAATTGAAATTTAAGGATTTTTTCAATGGCGTATGTATAGAACGTCATTGGATTTTTTGCTACATTTATGGCGCGAATTCCTGAGAGTTATTATCAATTTCAAATAACTTATACACGATTATTGTTGATTGATCATATTTTCTAGGCATTTTAAACTGGTGTCTATAAAATGGTTGATAAAACAATAAAATCCAACTAATTATTGGGATGCTTTAGGTGATGCTGCAGTCAATACTTTGTGGCTCATAGGATAAATTTGAGTCATTTGACAGTTCGAAGGAACTGGCAGTGTATCAAGACACCAGGCCCGATTTCGGGAGAAAACTATGTACGATAGTTTTCAGACCAGTTCGGCAATGAGAGTGGCAAATATTCATGTTATTTATTTAAAAATTTCTAAGAATATTTAAATTGTCAAACAAATTAATGGTACCTAACAAACAAATTGGTGACTGCTTTTTGCAAATGAGTGTATATAAATTACATTCTATGGTTCTCTTTCTAACTCTCCAGAGGATTAAGAATCCGCTGTCTGGTATTTAGTTCGCTATACAGCCGAGATTTATTTACGAGTTTATCTGAATTATTCTGAACACAATAATTTTAGGATAATCAAAATAATTAAATTTTTATTTATATGACATCAACGGTCTGAACAATCTGAAAGGGTTGGGGTGACATTTTGGTCATAAAGAATAGAGAGGTGAAAGTAGATTGACTGCGCAAAACTAAAGGGATAGAAGAAAATGTCGGCAAAGGTCAATGATGAATGATCTGTCATTGATTGCATCGATCTTGCTTCAATCCCCATCAGAATGGCGATTGAAGCAAGTCCACTTCAAGCGTATCCAGCAAAAAAGCGCTTGGTGGCAGTGGAAGAAGGCAGGCAGGTATGCTAGGACCGTGGCAAATGGGAATTTAATGCATGTTGATTTGTTTGAGTAAAAATCTAATTTATGACTTAGAAGAATTATATTATAACGAGACTGTCCATAGTTTTATTGTAAAACATTTTTTTGTTCTATCATCAATGCAATGAGCTTCCTGGTGCGGTGTTTCCGGGACGATACGATATGGGTGCCTTCAAAAAGAACGCTTACACCTCCCGAAAAGGCTGGCAAAGCTCCTGTGATACCTCTGGTGTTGCAAGAGAATGTGAGCGGTGGTAATCACTTAACACCAGGTACAGTTCCAGTACCAGTGCGCTCGTTTGTCCTCCTTTTCTATAAAAAAAAGAAACAACTTGCTATCATAAAAAGCGAAATAAAACATTAATTAAACAACAAACTCTTTATACATAAAACTAATACAAGCAAGCGTAAGTCGTGACGTTAGATATCTTTGACCGATAGTCAAACTCATTAAGGTAAGATTAAAAGATTTCCCGGGCGCAAAACTTCCTCCTTGCTTATTTACCTGTCCGATACTTCGGCAACTTTTAAGCTTTACGGCTCAGAAGTCACGTCTGTGCGCATGTTACTTTATTGAATATTAAAAGATATCTTCCTGCAATCACAGAGTGAATTATGTTTAAGAAAGTAAGCAAGGATAGAATGATGTATGAATGAATGGATCACTTGGCTTTGCAAAGAGACTTCGCTTCATTATGTGTCTTCTATCGCATTTATCACAGGGAGTGTTCCGAAGAGCTGTTTCAACTGATTCCTGCCGCTGAATTCCACCTTCACACGACACGCCACAAATTAGTATATCATCCACACCATCTGGACGTGTGGCGGTCCTCCACAGTAGGAGCTTTCTTCCACGTACTACAAAGTTGTGGAATGACCTTCCTTGTGCGGTGTTTCCGGGACGATACGACATGGGTACCTTCAATAAAAGCGCGTACACCTTGCTCGTTTGTCTTCCTTTTCCATAAAAAAAATAAGTATATTCAATTCAATGTATGCATATCAAGCCCCAGATGCTTGCTGTATGATTTTTGATGCTGTAAATTTTAACATCAATCAATTTTATCATATTGGTTTTTATTTTGTTACGAATTAGCAGTATTAAAAATAAATACATGTATTTGTGATTGATTAACTCAATTATATATTGATATTTACAATAATATAGTGATATTTACAATTATATATTGATATTTACAATTTCAAGGGAACGCAGATTGAAATTTTCAATCATAATCTTAACTTGAAAATATGTAGATACATATTCCTGAGGCATATTTATGGACCCCCATTTAGGCACCCCACAAGTACTAGTCAAGATCGCTGGAATACGTTGGATGAGGGCAGTGCAGGACCGATCGTCGCGGAAATATTTGGGGGAGACCTTTGTCCAGCTATGGACGTCTTCCAGCTGATGATTATGTTGATGATGGTGATATTTACAGACAGACAAACAGATAGACTTATAATAACGTTATCCTATGGTCCCAGACTTATATTATAGTTACGAAACCCTTAATGTCTACAGATTCGCTAGAAGCTTGTTAATAGCACCTACAGGGTTCGTACTTAAATCATAATTAAAACTATCTTGTAGTTATTCGTGCCATTAATTACGTAGTATGAACATCCTTAGCGCTAGACATGCAATAAATGGGCCGCCTCAACTTATTCCTTATATTCAAAGGACACTGCGAACACGTGCTTCGAATGACTAACGAATTCTACGAGGTGGCATACCCACTGTGCTTTAAAACGCCTCTTATATATCTATATGTATTATTACCAAATACATAATTTCAATAAACATTGACCAGTGGTAGGCTTAGAATTTTTGGGTCTTCAGTTTTTGTGCATAACGCGCGTTTGTAGAATGACAGACGTCAATATGATGCGGTGGTAACAGCATTTTGAAGTAATATCCGGCGGAAGAATTTGGCTGACTAATGGAGTTCAAATTCAAATATGCTCCAGTCAACCCAAATATATTTCACATTTTCAAGAGCTTAAATTTAATATTATCGTTGAACTTATAGTAAGTTACCCACGGTGTCCTGCTCATAGGCATATAAGGCATTTATTTACTCCAAATTGATTCATTTAGAATTCTTTTTGATGTCATTTGTAACACTACCATCGCTTCGAAAACAAATGGCGCTCTGAGAGAGAAGAAGCGGTGAAAGAAGCTCTCCCAGCATTCTTTTTAATAAAATATACAATATTGTACTGTCATTGTTATGTCTTTAAAATAAACATAATCTAGTCCCAGGCTGTCTGATCACTTAGATAATCAGATTTGGAGTAGTAGGGTTTACGACATAGCCATTTTTGAATAAGACATTTAAATTTTATTACGGATAATGCCTGGACAGTGACTGGGACTTTATTACAAAAGTGTATACATTTACCCTTAAAGCTATTATGTATCTTATGAAGCCTACTAGAATTAGTTACAAGCAATACCTTATTTCATTCCATAAAATGTGAATATCCATGAAACATTCAAAGCTTCATTCTTTATCCTCTGTATTTGAAATCTATTTTTTTATGTATTTGGCCTACTTCTTTTTTCTCTTAAATGTCACAATTTTCAGTTTACTTGGGAAAAAACTGCATTTAAACCTCTTACCAGTGCTTTTGTTGCAAAAAAAAACCACTTAGCCAAATTTCAGTCTTGTAGACTTAATAATAGTTGAAGTAATAATAAGTACAGTATTCAGAGCACGAGATTAACACTAGTATATACACAATTGAAATCGATAATAAAATTAGCATTGTTCTTATACTGACTGTGCGTTTACCTGCCGCGTTGTAAAATGCTGTGGTTAAAGCTATATCGTAGAGCCACCAATCTCCTTCTACATAAAGATTTATTCCCATCTGTAACTGAGAAGACTACGCGACACTTTTTCCCAATTATAAGGTGTAAACGGATCATTTATTAACATCTCCTCATTGGTATTACAATTCCTGTTCGTATCCTTAGTAACAGATAATAATATATTATTTGAATTTTTGGAAGATGTCTTAAAAAATATAGATTTACAAATAAATTTAACACCGGTTGTTTTAGTATAACGATAGTGGAATGCAAAGAGTCTGCGTTTAGTTCCAGGTTTATCGTAACCTTTGATTGGCACAATATACTGGGCCTAAGAAACCCTTTTGCACATTAATTGATATGTTGTCCACGGAGCGTGACCATATCAATTTGCCATATCATTTTACTGTAAGAAGACTTTATTTTAATTTAAAAAACAATTTAAACTACGTTCACATTAGATTTATAAATAATTGTATCGTTGAACCGGGAATTGAACTACTTACGGCAATGTCAGCTTTTCATTTTTCTGAATTTTAAATGAAATGTTAAAATTCATGATTTTCTTTTTATTTCTGATGCTATATGTTGCAACAATATAAGCCTTATGATGAAGCCTTTCGATCGGTATGATAAAGTTAGTGGGTATTTTTTAGGTTCGATAGCGAAATGGCAAAAAACTGATATAATAGATAAATTAGAATAGAATAGATTAGTCATGCTGTCTGTCTGTTTGTCCGTCCGTATGTCACAGCTACTTGTTTCCGAAACTATAAGAACTATACTATAGACACTTGGTAAGTAGTTGTATTCTGTGAACCGCATTAAGATTTTCACACAAAAATAGAAAAATAACAATAAATTTTGGGGGTTTACTTAGAACTGAAATCAAAAATTTTATTTCATCAAACGCGTATGTGTGGGATCTATGGATAGGTCTTCAAAAATAATATATTTTTGTTATTGAGGTTACTAATGTCATTTCTTTCTTAACTGAATAGATTGTGCGAGAGACACTTCTAAAGCTGTAATTGTTGTCCCCTGATGATATTAGATCAATGCGGCCTATTCTCTATTGTACCACTAGAGGAATCACAGGAGCATTGATGGACATATAAATCTTCGAATAAACGTTTAGAACATATTATGAATAAATAAGGCGGCCAAGTTCGAGCTGGAATCACCCATGAAGGTTCCGTAGCAGCAAGTAATATAATATAAAAGTAGTTCGTTGTAACTTTGATTGATGTTTTAATAATAGTATTTTTTTTAATTAAGCTATTGATTTTACCACTTTGGAAGTGTCTCTAGCGCAAACTATTCACTAAAATTCGAAAAGCATTTGTACATGAGGATCAAACTGAGTGCTCCATGGTGAAAGGCGACAGTTCTAATTATGGCGCCACTGATGCTTTAAAGTCAATTAGAATGCCCAAGAAAAAATCTAAGCGGTACAGACGACTATTGCCAAAGTAATTAAGTTAATTACGAGATTTTGTATCAAACGGGAGCCACACCAGTTTTTGAATTTATTACAACAAATACAATGTTCTAAACACTAACGCTACCCAATAGATGACACTAGTGGCTTTAATTTAAGTTGCTTATAATAATTAATTGTATCATTTCAATTCAGAATAACCAATTACATATATATATATAATCAAAACAAATCTTATAACTATATTTACAATACTACGACTACATTATTATAATAAATACATAATTAAGAAAAACTATTAGCTAAATACAAGATACGCTACAACTCAACGAGGGTGTTCCACAGCATGTTTAGCAGAAATCAATAACTATTAAAATACAAAAATAATAACGATTTTTAAACTAGTTTTAGATAATGTAATATTATATAAGAAAAAGAGAGAGAAAATATTATATATTTGGACAAATAGACGTGAATAATTATGTTAAGGGTATATTAAGATTTTTTTAATAATTTAAACTAATTAAGAAATTGTTATAAACTAGATTTCCATTTACAAACAGATGAACTGTGGATGTCAGTTACTTCATTATTATCGAGTAGTAGGTCTTAGTATTGAAGACAAATTCTATGATATATGATAGATTAATTAATTAATTCTATGATAGATGAGGATAACCCTATAAGCATAATGAATATAAGGAAGAATTAGTTATTGTTACGGAACGGAATGGTAGAGGACGATTCGTGTCTTGAAGACCGTTTGTTCTATTCTTATCAGCCTTATCATTGATTCTCGTCTTTGTAATCTTATTTTTATACTAGGGTATCGAATATATATATATATTGATATAGTGTTTGCTCTGCAAAAGAGAGCTGTTCGTGCTATATATCAGCTTGGTTATAGACAGTCTCTCAAAGAAAAATTTAAAGAAATAAATATTATGACCGTTCATTGTCAGTACATTTATGAAAATTTAATATATGTTCACAAAAATCGTCACCTTTTTGCTCTTAATAGTGATTTTCATTATTATAACACTAGAAATAAGGGATTGCTTGTAACTAATTCTAGTAGGCTTCATAAGATACATAATAGCTTTAAGGGTTAATGTATACACTTCTGTAATAAAGTCCCAGCCACTGTTCAGGCATTATCTATAAATAAATTTAAATGTTTTATAAAAAAATGGCTCTGTCGTAAATCCTATTACTCCACTGCTGAATATCTAAATGATCGGACAGCCTGGGACTAGATTGTGATTATTTTATAGCGATAGAAATGACTGTACAATATTGTATATTTTAATTGAAAAGAGCGCAATAAAGAAGGCAGGGAGAGTTTCTTGCACCGCTTCTTCTCTCTCAGAGCGCCATTTGTTTCCGAAACGGTAGTAGTATCTAGTAGTTTAAGAAATGACGTCAAAAATAATTCTAAAGGAATCAATTTTGAGAAAATAAATGCCTTTTTTATGCCTTTTATATAGATTTTACTTGAAAATTGAAAGTTTTTTGAAATTTTCACTTCAAAATATCGGTGATCGTTCTCTTTAAAATAGCCCTGTCGTTGATAATTGTCAGAAAAATTTTTAAAGACCTGGTCAAGTGGTACAGGAGGAATTTGTGAAGTCTTTAAATAAAAAAACTACGTTTAAAAAACCGTCTTCTAAAACTAAAAAGTATAAAATAACTTAGTAAAAATCTAATTTAGTACACATCTTATGCAAACCTTTACCTTTAAAATTAATAAAATACTATTATTTATATGTGCTACCTATTGATAGGTTTTAATTCGGTGCCAAACATAAAAAAAATTTCACAAAATGAAAAGTACTGGGCCAAACATTGTAAAATTTATGAGACCAAATGGTATCTTTTCCGAATAGAACAAAAGTCTTCTTCACGTAAATCAGATCATAAATTTCAGCGTATACGGTGCAGATAGATCAAAAAACCGATTGAATTGAGAACCTCCTCCTTTTCGAAGTCGGTTAAATAGCAATAGTCGAATTTTAAACGTGCTTCATTCAGCAAACCGTGATGTACTATCATACACGTACCACACAATACAACGAGCGTTTGAAAAGTACTTACAGAGAGCTTTGCCATTAAACCTAGAGCATTACTAGCCTCAAATCAGTTTATACTGAGAGCTGAGAGAGAGAACTTATACAGCTTATACTTTGATCGTGAAACCGGCAATGTGAGCGAACGAAAGTATCGAAGGGGCGACAAAATACTATGAAGACTCATAATAAAATACTTTAACTCCTAGTTTTAGCGACGATGTCGTAAAAGATGAAGTGGTTTGTTGAAACTGGCGTTTTAAAGATCACGTATCTAGAAAGACATTCGGACTCGATTCTCGATTTTAAAATAGGCACGATACATTGATTACTTTTAGTTTATTCATCATGTTTAAATCTTGTTTAAAATAACCGATTCTTATTAAAACAGGTTATTATAATATGTAATATAGATATAATATACATATAGACGAGAAAGCGTAAATAGGAACGTACCTAATCACGGACTTAAGTTATACATACATAGATTCCTATTGTATGTATTCATATTTCCAACTTGCCAAAAAACTTGTCGATACAATTTCTTCTTAGTTGTGTTTTGGCTTGAAGGGCGTCGTAGCTAGTGAAATGAGTGCTCTGAAGACTGTTAAATTTAATAATGGTTTTTATTTAAAAGAGTACTATTTTTTTTTATATTGACACACTTTTTACACAAATTATCTTGCCCCAAGTTAAGCATATATTATAGCCTGTGTTATGGGTTACAAGACAACGATATATTTAATACAGTATACTTACTGAAACATACATAAATTCATATAAACATACATAAATACATTTAAACATTCATCATATAAATGCTTGCACCTACCGGGATTCGAACCCGGGACCTCTAGCTTAGTAGGTAGGATCGCTAACCACTCACTATACAGGTCGTCATTTTGAAACTTTCTTATTGTTTCTATTAAATTAAATCAAATCTTATGATCATACATATAATTATTTTGGCATCTTAAACAACAAATCAAACATTAGCATAAAAAAGTAAAATTCAAAATCATTGCCGAAAATCCTTCCTTAAGTATTTACGAAAAATATTAACTACTACTAGGTATGGAATATAAGAACATATTCATCTTTGGATTAATGTAAAATTTAAATTTTAATCATTAGCTGTAACTCAGGCAATAGTTAAGTTACAAAAAAATAACATTTTAGCCTTCAAGTCTTTCCCCTCAAGCCTAAAGTTTATTTACGTGCATTTTTGTTGGGACAAAAGCTGGAGCAACCGCAAACTAAGGTATACTAAAATGTTTTTAAGTGCAGCATTAACGTGTAAAGAGCTCCGTAATTGCAACCATCTGATGTTATTACAGATATTGTTTTCTCTATAGTTCTGTATTTTGAGAATTGCAATCTCGTTTAATTGTTTAATCCATGTGACGTAACTTTGTATTCGTTTAATAGTTTCGTAACTAAAAAGGTTGTGATGCGACCTTAGATGGTTTTTCACGACTTTTATGTAACTCCGATTGTATTTTGGTAGGGATATTTTAATTTGTCATCTATATATATGTATATAAAATTGGAGTCTCTGTGTCTGTATATATATGGTACATACACCGAAATAACATTTTTAATAATTTTTGTCTGTCTGTCTATTTGTTCCCACTAATCTCTGAAATGGCTGGACCGGTTTGACGGGACTTTTATTAGCAGGTGTCTGATGTAATAAGGAGTAACTTTGACTACGTTTATTTAAAAAAAAATGTTTTAATAAAATAAAGTAATGTTGCAATGTCCAAGAAACAGTCTAACTCTAAAAATAATTTTTATGGCAAAACAACATTCGCCGGGTCAGCTAGTATTTTATAAATAGTGTGACTTTTGGAAACAGTGTTATGGCCTCTACAGGCAAATTTTAAACTTTTTTAAGGCAAAATATATTTATTTATTCCAGTCATGTATGTATACACTCTTTTTGCCATCTCACGGAAAGTTCCTTTATGCCCTTTCGTTAAAGCTCCGGAAACCTGAACTAAATAAACCATTTGAAAGCGTTTTGTATTGCTTCTTGAGAAGAAAATGTCTTAACATGTCAAAAATTGTGCAAATGACTTAAAATTGTGATTCACCAAAAACCGACTAGTTGGAGTCAGGTCTGAAAAGAAAAGTATTTTACAATTAAAGAGCATTCCAAGAAGGGAAAATGATAAAGTGTAAGCTTAAAATAAACTTCAGAAGTGATCGGAAAAGTTCAACATGGTCATCATGGTGCGTCAAACATGGTTTGGGGGAAGGAGGAATCTTACCAAGAAGTCCAAAGTTTCATTTTTGTGAAAAGGGATTGAAGGTCTCCACCAAAGTGTATTAAGAGACTGGTCTTAGATCGTGTTGTGAAACCTCTTAGCAATACCCCTTTAAAAGATGTACCTTGGACTTTCTAGCAATACTCTGCACCTGGTCACAAAGCACGAGCTACCTTGGCTGCAAGTGAACTGCTGGAAGCTGAAGACCTGTCCTCGTTAATCCCAGATCTGAACCCCTTGACCTACGAATTATGGTCAGTTTTAGAAGACATTTTTTAAACAAGCAGTGACTAAATTTCTAAACAGTGCAAGGCGTTTTTTTAAATGAAAATAAGGGACGAGACGAGCAGCTGATGGTAAATAATATGCCCTACCCATTACAATGCAGTGACACTCAGGATTCTTAAAAAACCCAAAAATTCTGAGCGGCACTATAATTGCGCTCGTCACCTTGAGACATAAGGTGTTAAGTCATATTTGCCCAGTAATTTCACTAGCTACGACGCCCTTCAGACCGAAACACAGTAATTACACATTACTGCTTCACGACAGATATAGGCGCCGTTGTGGTACCCATAATCTAGCTGGCTTTCTGTGCAAAGGAGCCTATCACTGGTATATAAATTCCACGTAAATTTGAATCTTTATTTCTTATGTTTGTATCTAAATGGGAATATCTAGTTAAGTGTTATTCAAAATGAACAATCTTTTGTAATACGAAACAAACACGAAATGTACAACCATCTGTCAAGTTTCGCAATTTCCTATCAAAAGCAAAGCAATATCTCGCCATCAAAAACATGTTGTTAAAAATCTGTTAAGGAACTTGCGAGTGAGGCGTTGCCGTTACTGGGGAAACTTATCCGTCCGAAACCGCAACCAACTTTCTTCAGAACTTTGCTGCACCGAAATATATAACTTATTCGCCGTCCCCTAAATACTTTATTAGTTTCATATTCGAAACTACGAATGGCAACTTTTCTGAAGTAATTACCACGTTTTGTAAATGTCCATGTTATTTCAGCGTTGTATTAAATATTTAACTTTATTATCACTTTTGTTCTCCGTTTTCTGTTTTAATATTCGTACTCCAGACAGCTAGTGTTACTAAAATCCTGAGAGTTAAACGTAAGTAAATCATGGGGTACTTCTTCCTTTGTAATAATTTAATAGTGTTGTGGAATAAGCTGCATTGGGTTTTCTCCAGGACTATACGACTAGGATCATACGATTCCTCAGACTGGTGTCCTCGTATCTGAAGCCCTTAGAGTACAAGTAATGCTCAGTTTTACAAGACATGACCTGTTCCAAACGGTAGGTCTAAATTGAATCGCTTAAGAAATCTTGTTCCAACTAGGAGATACTTTTTTTGGAGAGAAGGAAAATACATTCACGTATTTAGACCACGAAGCAGGACCCATATGACAGGCCCTACCGACTAAAGTTCTCCTCTTTGCTGGTAACCCCAAATAGTCTAAAAGGTCCCTGTCAACAGGTGCGTGGCAGGAAGGAGACTCGAACCATCGACCAGATGTGTGCTTAGTGGTAGAAGAAAAGATCGCTTACGATCTAATATATGATCTGATAGTCCGATGGACTTTTGATAAAGGAGATAATACACTCGCCGGCGAGTGCGGTGTTGTATAGTGTCCCATGAAAATAGTACGTGAATCCATGGATTCGTGACTAGATTTCAGGCCTGCATTGAAGCCAATGGTAGTTACTTCGCATAGAATTCTTATTTATTTATTAGAAAGACTTCAATAAATAATTTAAAAAAATTATGCATATTTATTTGTACTTCAAATAATATATTGGTATATTGCTATGGGGCAACACTGCCGAAATTAATAGAATATTTGTGCTGCAGAAGAGGGCTATTCGCACTATTTATAACCTAGGTCCTAAAGAATCATTGAGAGCAAAATTCAAAGAAATTAACATCTTGACTGTTGCTTCTCAATATATTCTTGATAATGTAATGTATATTCATAGGCACATAAGTGAATTTGCCAGAAACTGTCATAACCATAATGTTAACACCAGGAACAGACATAAACTTATGATGCCTACTACTCGGCTAAGTCGTGTTAGTAAGTCTTTTGTGAGGCGATGTATATGCTTTTACAACAAGATCCCAGAAAATGTTCAAAACAAAAGTGTTATTCAAAAGAATTGTTAAAAAAGGTTTGTGTGGTAAAGGTTACTATAACATAAATGATTTTCTTAATGATACCACAGATTGGGAATGGAGTGACCGCCCTTAGGCTATTAAATAATAAGTTTAATTGTACAATATTACTTTGTAAACATATTTATTCGATGAAAAAAAAAGCTCGCTGAGTTTGTTGCGCCCATTCATCTCAGGTCTGAGGCATCCATTTTGGAATGGGTGGTAGTTTTTTTGACTTTCAATAAGTGATGTCACATCCTATTTTGAATAAAAATATTTGAATTTGAATTTGAACATATTACTTGGATTACTAAGAAGCTAGAAATATAACGCTTGAAATAGTGAAGTAAAAATAAACTGCTTTTTTTTTAAACTAGCACTATCATATTGGCAGCTCCTCTTTATTATCTATCTACATTTCATTACATACGATAATTCATACAATAAGCGGGCGCAGGATAATTAATTTATATGGCAAAACAACGTTTTCCGGCTCAGCACATGTAAAGAATAAAATGTTCATTAAATTTCATTCACGCGACAGAATAAAAATATAACAATTTATATAAATTAAGTAGCTGACCCGGCAAACGTTGTTTTGCCATTTAAATTATTTTTAGAGTTAGACCGTTTCTTGGACATTGCTTTATTTTTTCTAAAATAAACGTAGCCTAAGTTACTCCTTATTACATCAGCTACCTGCAATATTACAAACAGACACTCCAATTTTATTTCAATGTATAGATAAATCACACAATATTTTTATTAATTATAGCCTATATGTTTTTCTGGTTTGTAAGCTATATTATTGGAAAGTATCATCAAAATCCATTCAGAAGTGTTGCCGTTAAAGAAGTTCAAACATCCAGACATACAAACTTTCACATTTATAATATTAATAGGATACGACAGGAATCGAGTATTTACATTAAAAACTCGAATACAATTTAAAAACAGGACGTTAGAGTCACTGTACCCTTAATATCCGCTGTTTGAGACTCGCAACTGGCTAACAATATTGCATTGCGTACAGCACGCGCTAGTTCCGTACTTATCGCAAAAGTTTCAGCCGCCGGCTTCAGAGGGGGGGCGGGCGAGTGGAATAGGGGTTTGGGGCGCCCCCTATTGCATTATCGATCGCGTCTGCACGATGCTACGCTGTCTTCCGCAGATCAGTGCTTATCGTGCTCCGGAACACGCTCCAGCAAAGTGGCCCAGCAAAGAATGGAAGGGAAATACACGCATGCCATCCCCAGGTGCAACCATTGAGCCGTGCGCGCCGTTCACGCTTCGAGGCAATGCTTATCGAGTCTAAAGATATCTCCATTTCCTTACAATAAACATGTGCGATGCTATTTTAGAGTGAATCATTTTTAAAGGATTTAATTTAATTTTTTTTTATATGAACATTGTTTATTAGCAAAGTTAAGATTATTACGACACAAATAAATGACAAAAGTAAACACATTTATAATAAAGTCCTAGTCGCTGTTCAGGCATAAAATAAAAATAAATTTAAAAGTTTTATTAAACAATGGCTCAGTCGTAAAAACACTCCGCAGCTCAATATCTAAGTGATCGAAGAGCCTGGGACTAGATTATGATTTTGTTATAACTTTTGCATTCATAAATTTTATTAAAAAGATTGCGCCGTTTCTTCTCTCTCAGGGCGCCATTTGTTTCCGAAGCGCCGGTAGTGTTTGAACTGACAGCAAAAATAATTCTAAAGGAATAAATTTTGAGAAAATAAATTCCTTTTTATGCCTTTTCAAATATTCCATCGTTTCGCATGCTATACAGTCCGTATGAAATAAGTATTAAATATATTCAAAAATACCCGCATTCATAACAGACCGTGGGGTATTTTGTTTTTTAATTGCAAATTGACAAGTTTTAATTAAGGTCGGTATATAAACTATTTTAGTAACGATCTCATTTTAGCACATATGCTAAAGTTAAACCTACACAAATTAAATTTATGAACGATGCGGGACTCGAATCCGCGACCTCTCGCGGTCCGTGTGAGCGCAATGAGCCAACCGTTCGAATGACGTAACGTTCATAAATCTTCGTATGTCTCATTCAACTCCTCGGTTGTGGTTTCATCTACTACTGGGTTTGAGCAGGTTTTTCAACTGTAAAGTGGCATATTAGGAAATTGACTTGTCATGTCACTCTATCAAATCTAAACTTTTTTAAAGTGATAACCCTCACTTCTGGGATTAATTACACAAATTAAAATTATAAAAAAATTATGAACGATGCGGAACTTGAACCCGTGACCTCTCGCAGTCCGTGCGAGCGCTTTTACACTGAGCCAACCATTCGAGTAACGGAACCTTCATAAATCTTGATATGTCTTCCTCTGGCACGGAACGCGAGAGGTCGTGGGTTCGAGTCCCGCATCATTCACAAATTTAATTTGTGTAATTAATCCTAGCAGTGAGGGTTATCACTTTTAAAATAACAAATTGTTTAAAGTTAAACCTTTAAAAGTTGAAGCTTAAAATAGTTATATAATATACTAGCTGACCCGACAGACGTTGTTCTGTATATAATAAATAAAATAATGTTTTTATATGAATTTGTCAATAATAGGTCCTTACATATGAAATTGGCGTTTTGGAACAAAAAGTCGAATATTTTTAAATATAATATATTTAATTAATCAAAGTATGAACCATTGTTTTCTATGCACTTTTGCCATCTCATAGGTAGTTCATTGATCCCTTTACCAAAAAAACCAGTCGGACGGGAATCAATAAAATCTGTGAAGGCGATTTGGACTGCCCCATCAGAGTTAAATTTTTTCCCTTGCAAGAATTTGTCCAAATTTCGAAAAAAATGGTAGTCTGTTGGAGCAAGGTCCGGGGAGTACGGAGGATGTCTTAGACATTCCAATTGAAGCTCTTCTAATTTGGTAGCCGTCTGTTGTGCAGTGTGTGGTCTAGCGTTGTCGTGAAGTAGCAGTGGCGTGGAGCGATTGACCAGCCTAGGTTGTTTAGCCGCTAGCTTTTCCATCATGGTTTGCAATTGCTGACAATAGACATCAGCCGTAATAGTCTGGCCAGATTTGAGAAAACTGCAATGAACAATACCGGCACTAGTCTACCAAACGCTTACAAGTAACTTTTTTGGGGCTAATTTTCGTTTGGGGCAGGATTTGGCTGGCTGGCCAGGATCCAACCATTGCGCTGAGCGCTTCCGATTATCGTGAAGAATCCATTTTACATCACAGGTAATGTTTCGGTTTAAAATACCTTCATTATTCGGTTCAGTAATGTAACGCAGCAGTCGACGCGCGTTTGCCGGTTTGCTTCAGTCAATTCGTGAGGTACCCACCTTTCAAGCTTTTTAATCTTCCCAATTCGCTTCAAGTAAATTAAAACAGTATTATCACTAACACCGCAGCCTGCAGCTAACTCGGACACGTCCGAGTTAGCTGCTAGCGGATCCATCGCAAACCACGGTTTGCGATGGATCCGCTTCCACAATAGCCTTCAATACTTCATTATCAACTTGGGTCTCAGGCCATCCACGGGGCTTGTTCTGCAGATCGAAATTTCCAGAACGAAAACGTTGGAACCAATAACGAACTGTGTTTTCTTTTGCAACATGACCGCCATACACATCATTCACCCTTCGAGTCGTTTCCGCAGCACTAGTGCCACGGCGGAACTCGTACTCGTGAATAATGCGATACTTTAAGTTTTCCATTTTGTAAAATGAGTGACGCAAACAGAAAAAAACAAATGAATGACGGTCGTCGAAGCACAATTACATGAGTAAATAGCTGTACAAATTTGAATTTGGAATTCCTTACCAAAGAGGAGAACATCGTGATTAAAGTGGCCAGTACGAAATACGCCAATTTCATATGTAAGGACCTAATATATCATAACATCAAAAATTACCTCGTAAAATATGCACCCTGCTGTCGTAATGAAATTGTTTCACAGCAGAACTGTCAAACCGTGCGTCAATAAATTCTCTCATAGAAATTATGTATGGACACATCAAAGGAAAAACAAATTTGTTGTTTTTATTTAATTTAGCAGCATTTTCCTATTTATTCACCTTTTAAACCTTCTCTGGACTTCCACAAATAATTCAAGACCTAAATTTGCCAAATCGGTCCAGCGGTTCTCGAGTTTTAGCGAGACTTACGAGCAGCAATTCATTTTTATATATATAGATTTTAACGTCGCAGACAAACGAAAAAGAAAATTTAACAAATTTTACGTAAGCGGTATCATATATCAATAATTTTTTATTGTTCTTTTTACTATGTTTCATTCGAGATAACATTTATGGGTAAAGGTTATGTTACCTTAGTTTTAAACAGAGGAAGGTAATATTGACACACTTTTACACAAATTATCTTGCCCGAAATAATTAGGCATTACCTGTGCTATGGGTTGCAAGACAACGATATATTTAATACGATATACCTACTAATAATAAACTACTAACGATAAACATACATAAATACATATAAACATCCATGACTCGGAAACAAACATCCATATTCACCATATAAATGTTAGCACCTACCGGGACTGAAACTGGGGACCTCTAGCTTGGTAGGTAGGGTCGCTAATTACTCGGCTATATAAGAATATGTTTTAAATGAAATAATATACGAATAAAAAGTGTGTGTGTACTTATGTCTGCACACAAGAAGTTATACTTCTGTGACTTAAATCATTAAAAAGATTTATTCCTCGCGCTATAAGTCTACGTTTTTAGAAAGAACAATTTTGTAAAAATTTTGCAAGGATGTCTTTGACAATTAATTATTAACGGCTGTTTGGGCTTGAACCTTTTGCCTGTCCTAATAATTGACGAAGAAACCAAAAAAAAATACGAATGACACGCATCTTAATATTTCACCGTCATCATTTTTTAAACTACTTCAAAAATATCTACTTAGCTCTTGCTTAAGGTAACATTAACATTCTAGACTCGAAAAAACTAATGATATTAAATGCAAGGGTGGTACAGGTAATTCATAACTACTAATTACATAATTTATAACGAAAACTCGAGTCGAAAGTTGAAAGCGTTGAAAATATTGTAAGCCGTACTCGTTTCGAGCAAATTAAATGAAAAACTAAGTTTTAGTGTTGGCAAACAAAGTTGGTTCCAAGTTAGAGGCTGAACAGCCTTTAAGTCGGGGATACATACAGCGTTCCGTGTAGGTACTCCTACATAATACTCCAGTTACGTAGGTACCTACTCTAATGTCTACGTCGGAATTAAATACTCAAGTGAATATTGGAATTTCTAACGAGGCTTCAATATTGTCGGGAACTTGACGATATTAACATCTCGAGAGGTGTTTTGTAAGCCTTAGTTCAAACATATTGAAGCTGTGAATCTATTGTTAAAATTTTATAGAAAACTTACCAATGACAATGGGTTGATATATTATTTAATAGTTACATATACCTATGCAATTATAAAAAAAGTTAAAGCTTTAAATTAAAAAAAAGTCTTAATATTAAAGCGAAAAAAGGTTTTAATTTTTTTTTAATAGCCAACCCAATCCTGAACAATTGTCTTTTTTAGTCTAACTTAAAATGACTTGAATGTCATTGACAATGAATTATCATTTTTAGTCTAACTAAATCATTGACTTGAATGTCATTGACAATGAATTATCATTTTTAGTCTATCTAAAAATGATTTAGTCAGACTAAAAATGACTTGAATGTCATTGACAATGAATTATCATTTTTAGTCTATCTAAGAATGATTTAGTTAGACTTAAAATGACTTGAATGACATTGACAATAAATTATCATTTTTAGTCTATCTAAAAATGATTTAGTTAGACTAAAAATGACTTGAATGTCATTGACAATGAATTATCATTTTTAGTCTATCTAAAAATGATTTAGTCAGACTAAAAATGACTTGAATGTCATTGACAATGAATTATCATTTTTAGTCTATCTAAGAATGATTTAGTTAGACTTAAAATGACTTGAATGACATTGACAATAAATTATCATTTTTAGTCTATCTAAAAATGATTTAGTTAGACTAAAAATGACTTGAATGTCATTGACAATGAATTATCATTTTTAGTCTATCTAAAAATGATTTAGTTAGACTAAAAATGACTTGAATGTCATTGACAATGAATTATCATTTTTAGTCTATCTAAAAATGATTTAGTTAGACTAAAAATGACTTGAATGTCATTGACAATGAATTATCATTTTTAGTCTAACTAAAAATGATTTAGTTAGACTAAAAATGATAACTAGTCGATGTTTTTTGTTGTAGTACATAAATGAAGCGCATTCAAGTTAACACAATTATATTTAATGTTTAACTAATATTGACACTCAATTTCTGCTGTTTTAAAATAATACTTACACCTTTTTTAATTTTTCTTTATTAAATTATTATGTGGCTAGAAGGCGAATAGATACTGAGATGTCTCCTTAGCTTTCGTCCTAATTTTTAATAACAACTTAGAATCCTTACACCCAACCCTTCTATCGGTGCTGATTTGAATGTGACATTTAAATATCGCCTTAAAAATATTGCTCGTAAAATCATAAATATGTTTTTTTGTTAATCACCATTTATTTACGTTGTACTTAAAATAGTTTTTACGAATGTATTGTAGCAAGATCTCCGTAACATTTCATGTTTTGTTTATTGAAATCGGTTCACAATCAAGAGTTAAGAATTTTCTCTTACAGTGTAATTTAAAGGGCCGGCAACGCTCTTGCGTTTCCTCTGGTGATGCAAGAGAATGTGAGCGGTGGTGATCACTTAATATCAGGCCTGTACGTTCGTTTGTCCTCTCTTACATAAAATAAGATATTTACTTAAATGGATTAAGTTGAGTTATATGCAAAACTATGATCTAGTTATGTTGGATGAGGGCAGCGCAGGACCGATCGTCGTGGAAATCTTTGGGGGGGGGCTTTGTCCAGCAGAGGACGTCTTCCGGCTGATGATGATGTGCAAGACCAAATTCCATGTAATTTGTAGGCGAAATCTCGTGTTGATCCAAGCTGTAAAAATGTTCAGTGATCTATAAATAGAACAAAAGAATATGTATTTTAATAAAGTTTAGCAACATGTGCGCGAGGTCGGCGAGGAGTGCGTACTTGAGCACCCAGAACCCAGCACCGCTGCGGTGAAGCACGTCGAGTACTTGGCTAGACTCCAAACTGAATTGCTGCCACATTTACAGTTTTCTATCGATTTGACTTACTGACGCTGTAGTTTGGCCGGCCTTTAAATACATCGGTTTCAACTGTGTTTGTTATGATACTAAAGATGAGCCGCATAACTATCGCCTCCAGAAGGTAACGGTTCGATCCTGAAATCAAATCAACAATTTTAAACTTTCGAGGAAAAATTACGAAATACGTAATGACGAGTCAGTTTGCCCAGCTCTGGTTGCGCAAAAATAATAGGCATTAACAGTACTAGGTTGGACTTTTTCTTTGTTTTACTATATATTATGTTGGGATAAATATTTATAATTGCCTAATAATTTATTGCTTAGGACTTTATGTACGTCAAAAACTCAACATCCATTCGAAATAGCAAACTCATCGGGTTTTTTTTTTTCAATTTCGTAACAATATATCGTTATATCGTACAATAAAATTTATAATTAAATATTCACTCCCTTCTCGTCATACCCCCTGCAGTCTGTGGTATAATTAATGAGAATATATAAGAAAATCATTTATGTTATAGTAACCTTTACCATACCAACGTTTGTTAACTATTAAATTTGAATTTCGTAACACATTTGTTTTGTACATTTTCTGGGATTATGTTGTAAAAGCATATACAGCGCCCAATGAAAGATTTACTTACCATGTAGTAGGCAAACAAGGACATTGGGATGAAAGGGACACCCCAATAGCATGTAAAAGAGATAGCATTTTCACAAAACCTTAAAGCAAATAACGTGAGCGCCATCTAATATTTTTTCAATGTAAAACATTTAATCAATAATACTTAATTGCCAAAAAGCCTAACAAACTTAGTTTTAATTTCAAATATTGTGTTGCACAGCAGTAATATAAGAAGAAAAGAAAATTTTTGACATTCTTAAGTGTAGTTTCTTTGACCTACATGAATAAAGTGATTTTGATTTGATTTGTTTTTGTTTTTGAACAAATGTTTGCACTTATGTTGTTTATGTATTTTATTTTTATTTATTTATTTAGATTCACCAATGGTAATAACAATATTTATTAAAAATTATGCTAAATTGCAATGATCTTATTACTAAATACATTACCTTTTAAGATGTATTGGTGTAGGTGTACCTAATGTATATACTTACATTAAGGATTGGTCTCCGCTGCTAACTTTATACCGCACTACCTAAGAACAATAGCTGTTTTATTACGGCAACTATTAGATGCTTGTGTGCGTGACACCTTGACACTCAATAGCATCTTTCAAATTTTTTAACACACTCTTCGTGCTACTTGGTGTTTTAGATTGAAATTAATAAAATACATAATACTGATGATATGTGATCCCAGTGCCTTTCTTATTTCATGTAGTATTATTTTTTCACCAGACAGACTAAAAAACCGCGTCATCAGAAGTAAAACAAAAGTCATCGATGTCAAATCCAAAATTAGAAAACTCAAATGGAGATGGGCTGGGCACATGGTAAGAGGACATGACAAATGGAGTAAGAAAGTGACAAGATGGTATCCCAGGGAAGGGAAAAGGAAAAGAGGTAGACCCCAGAAAAGATGGGAGGACGATATCAGGGAAGTGGCAGGAGTAACTTGGAACAGAGTGGCTCAAGAAAGACACGAATAGAAACGGTTGGAGGAGGCCTTTGCCGATTGGCAAACAGATCCACAAAAAATAAAAAAAATACAAATACTAGGATAAGTTATTTTGTTTCTAATGTTTTATGTTTGAGTATTGTTAGTTATCTATGTTACTTAAGATCTGAATAAAGGCTATATTATTGTTATTATTATTTATATTCACCAATGGTAATAACAATATTCATTCATATACGTATATGCTAAGTTACAAAGGTCTTATTACTAAATTCATTACCTTTTAAAGTGTAATCGTGTAGGTGTACCTAATTTATATACTTAGATTAAGGATTGGTCTCCGCTACGCTCTAACTATATACCGCACTACCTAAGAACAATAGCTGTTTTATTACGGCAACTATTAGATGCTTGTGTGCGTGACACCTTGACACTCAATAGCATCTTTCAAATTTTGTAACATACTCTTCGTGTTACTTTAGATTGAAATTAATAAATAAATACAAAATACTTACTGATGATATGTGATCCCAATGCCTTTCTTATTTCATGTAGTATTATCTTTTCAAAGTTTGACTACGCAACCCGGCATTTGAGTTTCAATTATTAGCAAAGTTTAGCTAACTGGCTCGAGTACGCTCACTTGGGCGTATTATAATTGCCGCACAGTAGGACTAAGGATGCGGTATCTAGTTGGAGCGTAGCAGAGACCATTCTTTAATCTAAGCGTATATTGTAGCGTGTGGGTCCTCCGTCACACGTGGGATCGTTGTTGTTAATCAAACAACGTTACTAACTGATCCCACAGACGTTGTACTGCACATAATAAAATAATATGGATAATAGTTAGATATAATAGTTAATAATATAGATAATAGTTTTCTATGGATTTGTTAACAATATTTCATATCATCAAGAATGATTTCGTAACATATGCTCCTTGTTGAAATTGTTTCAAAGCAGAACTGTCAAACTGTACGTCAATAAATTCTCACAGAAAATATGACCATACAAAACAAATATTGGAAATAAAATAATTATGGGTCCCAATTCGAAATAAAAACTATCCTATCTCTCAAGTTGAACTAAACTGCACTCCATGAAGTAATCCCCATCAAAATCCGTTCATTAGTTTAGGAGTCCATCGCGGACAAACAACGTGTCACGTAATTTGATATTAAGACTAGCTAATATTAAGACTAGCTGACCCAGCAAACGTTGTATTGCCGATATTAAAGTCGCCATACAAAAGTAACTGTTGATCGTAGATCGGTGAAAATTTGAAGTTGTATGTATTTTTTAATGCTGACTCATAATCAAACAAATTTAAAAAAAATATAAAAAAAATTAAAAAAAAATTCGTGTGGACCACCCTTAACTTTTAAGGGGATGAAAAATAGATGTTGTCCGATTCTCAGACCTACCCAATATGCACTCAAAATTTCATGAGAATCGGTCAAGCCGTTTCGGAGGAGTTCAATGTTTAACACCATGCCACGAGAATTTTATATATCAGATTACGTATATTCTTTTTATAACTTAAAACATCATATTTAATCTTATATTGGGCCGAAGGCCGACCTTTCTTTCTTTACTTCATGATCTAATCTGTCTCGTTATTCAATTACTATTCGATTATATTCTCATTCGCGTCAATATTCAAACTTTCATTCATTTATTCTTTAACTTTAGCTTGACGGCCAACCATAGAACCATAGAACAATATGCGGATAAGAACTCCTTGTTACAATATGTACGTAGCTTGCGCAAGTTATAAGAACGAACAATTTTTCGCGCCCATTTTGTAGAAAACTTTGTAATCCCCATCGTTTTCAGGATAACTTAGATAAGATGAAAATATCGTAAGTGCTCTTAACACTAAACGAAGTCTCGACCAGCACTTGGGTTCTAATTAGAGAGTACTTTAGAACCGTTTCCATCCGCTATCTCTAAGTCCACATCTTAGATTATATCTCGCTTCTCGGTATTCAATACGGGGAATATCTGATACAACTATAGAGTTACAATATACTAACGTATAGACAAACAAAGGAAGCGAGAGAGAAGAATATATATCTAACGGAGACACAGCAAGATTGAAAAGCGAATGTATTGTTACTGTAACAGATTTTTAATTTTTAAATAAAGATAAAATATAATAAAAGATATAATATTCTCACTTTCGTGAGACGTATTAACTTTATTTATTTAACATGAAATAGATATATTTATACCAGTGGGAGGCTCTTTTGCAAAGGATGCCGGTTAGATCTGACCTGCTAGATTCAGAAGTGGGTAGTCACGCTGCCGTCTTATGACGTCAGCACAGTCGCGCCAGACTCGTCCGGGTTAATTACCACACTCGCACAGAATACCGGCGTAGAGTAGCGGCCTAGTGCCTCTACGTTTCGAATAGGTTAGTGTCGAGGACCGGAGTCCACCCCTCCCCCCCCCCTCCATAATATGACAGCGATGCTTAAAGATATCTTACCCCAGGAGGGTACCGGCTCTACCAGAATCGGAGAATCCCTCCCCGAGCATTCTCGCTCGCGCATTTTCACGGACAAACGAGTCAGTAACACCACGGCATCCCGCTCCACGCTCAACGTTGACTTTTGCAATATCAGGGGAATTCACTACAATTTAAACGCCGTCCACCATCACCTTGAGGCGCAGCCGGCCTTGTGTTTCCTTACAGAGACGCAGAGACGATATCTCGACCTAGCGATTACAAGATTGAGCACAATTTTTTGCCTCATGCCGGGGTATGTGTGTACGTTACGTACCTGACCGGAACACGCAAGTTCTGGTCGTTGTCGAAAACTGCTTTTGGTAAGTTCAACCATGCCGCCGTTGCACATGAGGAATGACACCCTGGCGCATACCGCAAAAGATAAAGCCGGTTTCCTGTGCTCTCTTTTTGCCTCGAACTCGACTCTTGACGACAACGTAAATACACCGTCAACCATCCCGCGGTGTCAGAGCTCCATGCCTGAAGTACATTTCAGACAGAAAACTGTTTTCGTTGGACGTCAGGAAGTCGAGCGGGCCGGATGGCATTTCTCCAATCGTGCTTAGAACGTGTGCCCCTGAGTTGACGCCGGTGCTAACGCGTTTATTCCGGCACTCTTATTCCAAAGGCGTAGTCCCTGACTCATGGAAGTCAGCCCTTGTCCATCCGATCCAAAAACAAAGGGGCAGTTCGGATCCGGCAAACTACAGGCCTATTGCTATACCTCCCTGCTCTCAAAAATTATGGAGAGCATAATAAACCGCCAGCTCTTGGTATACCTAGAGAGTCACCAGTTGATCAACGACCGACAATACGGCTTTCGCCATGGTCGGTCAACTGGCGATCTTCTGGTATACCTAACACATAGATGGGCGGCGGCTATTGAAAGCAAGGGGGAAGGCCTGGCAGTTAGCCTGGATATAGCGAAGGCCTTTGATCGTGTATGGCACAAGGCGCTTCTCTCAAAACTTCCATCATTTGGGCTTCCCGAGAGCTTGTGCAAGTGGACCTCCAGCTTCCTCACTGGGCGTAGCATACAGGTCGTTGTCGACGGATATTGCTCGAACCCGAAGCCCGTGAATGCTGGAGTGCCCCTGTGTGCTATCTCCTACGCTGTTTCTTCTGCATATCAATAGTATGTTGGACACCTCCAACATACATTGCTATGCGGACGACAGCACTGGTGATGCCGTATACACGGGCCAAGCAGGTCTCTCTCGGGAAACCGTCAACCAGTGCCGGGAGAAACTTGTGTCTTCTATCGAGTCCTCTCTCGAGAAGGTCGCGGAATGGGGTAAATTGAACCTTGTCCAATTTAACCCCCAGAAGACTAAAGTTTGCGCGTTTACCACTAAAAAAGAACCATTTGTCGTATCACCGCTCTTCGAGAACACTTCTCTTAAAGCCGCGCCTAGGAATACTGGGTCTCGAAATCTCGAGCGATTGCCAATTCCGTGGCCATCTGGAGGGCAAAGCCGAATTGGCTTCGAAGAAGCTGGGCGTCATCAATAGAGCACGGCAATACTTCAAGCCGGCCCACATTCTAGCGCTCTACAAAGCGCAGGTCCGGCCACACATGGAGTATTGCTGTCATCTCTGACCTGGCGCACCCCAGTATCTGGTCGATCCATTTGACCGCGTGCAACGTAGAGCAGCTCGAATTGTCGGGGACTCAGTGCTCTGTGAACGGCTGGATCTCTTGGCGTTGCGTAGAGACTTCGCATCATTGTGTGTCTTCTACCGCATTTATCACGGGGAGTGTTCCGAAGAGCTGTTTAACCTGATTCCTGCCGCCGAATTCCACCTTCGCACGACACGCCACAACTTAGGATTTCATCCCCACCATCTGGATGTGTGGCGGTCCTCCACAGTGCGGTTTTCAAGGAGCTTTCTCCCTCGTACTACAAAGCTATGGAATGAACTTCCTTGTGCGGTGTTTCCGGGACAATACGACATGGGTACCTTCAAAAAAAGCGCGTACACCTTCCTTAAAGGCCGGCAACGCTCTTGTGATTCCTCTTGTGTTGCAGGAGAATGTGGGCGGCGGTGATCACTTAACACCAGGTGACCCGTACGCTCGTTTGTCCTCCTATTCCATAAAAAAAAACCTAACGAGACCGGCCCAGAAAAAAGAAAAAGAGATCAGACTGGATCACCAAATTGGTCATCACAAAAGAAGTCGAACACAAACACAATTGCAGGAAGAAACTCGCCTACCACGGCTACAAAAGAAATAATAAAACCCAATATATTAAATTAAATAGCACGAGGAAGGTCATCTTCTTTATCGGTGATTTCAAAAAACCAGTAACCGACATAGGCATCCGGAACCAAATTAAAATTAAAACAAAATCCTTATACAAACTAACACTGAAGATAAGCACCCCAAGCCGGGTAGTCACCGTGGGGGAAGATGACTACTACCCTCCAAATAATTTGCCCAACTCAAACCAAAAACTACTCAAGGAACCTCGCCACCGGAATAGCACCTTACATATCGTTACACATATAATACACTTTCACTGAGATCTGAAGAATAATTTACAGAACTTATGTTGGCATTAGACAATATAAAATGGTCTATCGTTGGTTTAAGTGAAGTGAGACGTATAGGAGAAAACATAGAAGACTATGGTGAATTTATTTTTCACCATAATAGTTAGACACCGCGCCAATACGGTGTAGGCTTCTTAGTGAAAAAAGAATTAAAAGACTGTATAGACGAATCGTTGTATTAAATCTAAAACTTTGAGATGAAATGTGGTCCATAGTGCAAATCTACTCCTCGACAGAGCAAGCGACCAGCACTGAAATCGACTCTTTCTATTATCAGTTAAATAAACAATAAAATCTCATATATACAGTAACCTAATAGCGATGGGAGATTTAAATGCGCGAACAGGATGCAAAGTAGATGGTGAAGATATAGTGCTTGGGCCATATAGTACAGGAAAGAGAACACGAAAAGGTGAGAAACTGATTCACTTAGCATTCGAGAATAATCTCATTCAACAGTTATTATAAAAATCGACCAAGCAACAGATGGACCTGGATGTCTCCAGACGGTAGCTATAAAAATGAGATTGATTACATTCTCTCAAACAGAAGTACAGCTTTCGACTGTAGAGTTATAAAATAATTTAAACTTTAACAGTAACCACAGACCTGTCAGAGCCAAACTAAAATTAAATACCTCTAAGGAAAGACCTTTTAAAGTAAATCTAACAAAGAAGATCCCAAGCCTCAATGTCAATGGAATTAAAGAAAACTTAATAAACTTCATAGAAAACACAAAACAAATACCTATACAAGACAAATACAACAAACTGCAAGAAATTTTAAATGAAAGGGCTCCAGAAAGTGCTTTGGATACTAGAAACAATAAAATATCATGGCTATCAGAAGAAACAAAGAAGCTACTAGAAATTAGATCCAACCTTTTCTCAACATCTAATAAAACAAAAGATGTAAGAAAGGACATAACAACAATAAGTTAACAAATAAACCTCAATAAGAGGAAAGAAAGACAAAAATATAGGTTAGAAAAACTAGAAAAATGTATACAGAAAACAGGCGGAGCAAGAAAAGCATTAAAAGAACTATCAGGAAAACGAGACTGGATATTCAATATGAAAGACAGAAACGATAGAAGTGCGACCAGAAGATGTGAGTTAACAACAATAGCAACTAACTTCTTTAAAAAATTATACTCAAGCCAAACCATGACACCAAAAATAGATTTATCTGTACAGGAGGAAGTACCACCAATATTGCTGGCAGAGGTAGAAAAAGCAATATCAACACAAGAGATAAAGCTCCTGGTTCTGATCATTAACGAATTCCTTATAGAATACAAAGACACCATTGCACCGATATTAGTACACATATTTAATGAAATCCTACAGAGCGATCATATTCCCCATCAGTGGACTACATCGACAATAATATTACTAGACAAGAAAGGGAACAAAAATGACACCAACAATTACAGGCCTATCAGCCTGATGTCTATTATATATAAAATTTTAGCAAAAGTTATATTGGCTCGTATAACCAAAAAGCTCGATGAGAACCAGCCTAGAGAACAAGCGGGATTTCGGAGCGGGCATTCGACATTGGATCACATACATGTAGTCAAACAACTTTTCAAGAAAGGCAAAGAATTTAATGCAAACTTCTACTGCTGTTTCGTGGATTATTGCATGGCTTTTGATTCGCTTGAACATCAAATGATTTGGCAAGCTCTTAAGATTCAGGGAATTGAAAATAAATATATCAGAATAATAATAAAGGTGTATAATAGTAGCACAGCTAGAATAAAAGCAGAAAGAAAAGGCGAAGTAATAAAAATTCAAAGAGGCGTTCGTCAAGGAGATCCGTTGTCACCAAAAGTTGTTCACTGCGGTTCTGGAGAACGTTTTCCGTCAACTAAATTGGGAAAAAAGAGGACTATCAATTAACGGAGACAACATAACACATTTAAGATTTGCAGATGACTTGATAATCTTTTCACCATCAAAAAACGAACTTCAAGCAATGCTAAGAGAACTAGACAAAGAAAGCCGGAAGGTAGGATTGGCTATGAACATGGAGAAGACTAAAGCTATGACAAACGATATAAAACACCCAATTACTATTAACAACAACACCATTGAATATGTTAATGAATACGTTTATCTAGGCCAAATAATCTCGCCGTCAGACCTCACTTCAAAGGAAATAGAAAGACGAATAGGCAATGCTTGGAAAAGGTACTGGAGTCTAAAAGAAGTGATGAAAAACAGTGAAATAAGCATGACCATCAAAAGGAAACTTTTCAACACCTGCATCCTCCCTGTCCTTACATACGGATGTCAAACATGAGCCACACGCTCATTCAAAGGCACACGCTCGAAAATTAGAAGTCTGCCAAAACGCTATAGAGAGGAGCATGATGGGGAAAAGATTATCAGACAAAATAAGAACATCAGCAATCAAAGATGTTTCTGTTATAATAAGGAAACTTAAATGAAAGTGGACGGGGCATACTATCAGAGGACGAGAGAAATGGTGTAAAACTATAATGAACTGGTATCCGAGAGACAGAAAAAGAAACCGAGGTAGACCATTTAGAAGATGGGTGGACGAGATTAACGCAGTTGCCGGCAGTACATGGACTACAACAACTGAAAACAGGAGTCAGTGGAGGAAGCCTATGTCTATAATAGACAAACAGAAAAAACCCATAATTATTCAAGTAATTAAAAAAAATGTATATATATAATTTATGAAGGAAGATACTGTCAAAATTAAATAATAATAATGCATGTAAAATTAGATTAAGTATTTTGTATGAATAAAGGCTATTTTATTTTATTTATTTATTTATTTTGACAGTTGGGAAAGAGAACGCACGAGTTCGGAAAAGGTAAAGAAAAAGCAGGAGTATGTAATAGCCCACATCCCGAACGCTAACGTCCCTGCAATACGCCTCTTTTTGAGCAACTGTATTAAAAAAATGGTTTCAATGTACTTAAATTATATGTAGGCACAACATTACAACTAAATAAATGGAATATTTTAAAATCTAAAATCTACAAATTTTGGAGAGCAATATAATTTTTTTATGTTAAGAAAAATCGAAAAGAGGATATCAATGTTTTCATCTATATTGAAAATACTTTTATATAATTGTAACATTAGCTGTAGGGGAGAGTTTAAGCCATAATTACTGTGATGGAATTTAATGAGCATTGGGGAAAAAGTAAAATAGTAAAACGTATGGAAGAAATCTACCCGCAAGTGAGTCCTCTCTTTTCCCTTTAAAAATATGAAAATCACCACTGCCCCATTATTACTGTAGTAATATATGTTATATTCTGTTATATTCTGTCATGGTGGTATCATTGTGCGGTTTGCGGTAACGTTGGAAATTCGCCAAATTCAATATATCTATTACTATGGATCGGATAACACTGTAAACATATAACAGTGCTTCATAAGATATATTGATAGTACATTAATATTAAACAATAATTTTCATACTCAATTTGAATTTTATTTATGATGCATTAAAAAAAACGAGTAAAGGCCTCCACCAAATTTTTCCAATTTTTTTTTTTTACATTAAAATACTCTTTAGTGCTTAAGACATGACAAAGTGAAAGCTCCAGAATCCTCGATCTGAATGATCGATACGAGCCGACTTTATAAGAACGAGCGTTACAAAACCGATCGTTTCAGCTGAGTCTCATTAAATACTCACAAAAAAATGCTAAGCGCACCTAAATTATTTTTTACATACATACATACATACATAAAATCACGCCTCTTTCCCGTAGGGGTAGGCATAGACCACTTCTTTCCACTTGCTACGATCCTTACATACTTGTTTCGCTTCGTCCACTTTCATTATTCCTTTCATACATGCTCTCCGGTTTAGGGTACTCTTGACCTGGCCTTTTTTCAAGACGTCCCTGATTTGATCTTGAAACGTCTGCCCAGGTCTACCCCTTCCAACACTTTCATTCACACAGGCCTTATACACTTTCTTCGTCAATCGTTCTTCATTCATTCTCTCGACATGTCCAAACCATCTCAGCATACCTTTCTCAATTTTTGTCACAACATCTTCTTTCAGACCACAACGTTTCCTTATCTCACTATTTCTTATCCTGTCACTCAGTTTAACTCCTTTCGTAGTTCTCAACGCTCTCATCTCAACTGCATTTTTTTTACAATTATTTTTTTTTACTTCAATATTTCAGTTCGTCAAATTAACTTTATTCAATTTGGCTTAAAATAAGCGCTTTTCAATCGTTCACTCTACATATTACTTTTCAATTACTGAATCTAACATTCCTATGTCCGGAAAAAGTAGAGCTCGTGAGGAGAACATACAAAAAACTCAACCGCCACTCTTTTAGAAATAATAACGTCTTATGTACTATAATCTCACTGTAAGGCATAAACTCTTTGGTGTGTACCTATACAATAAGAACTTCGACATACTAAAATAGTTTCGTTGAACTCGAATGTAAGCAGCGATGCATTTCCGAACCCACCCGTTCGATATCCGCGAGGATTGTTTGCAATTCCCCGCACTTCATGCTCTCCTGGTACAACTAATGAAAGTTTGCGCCGCGTCTGAATTGATATTCGATTGATAAATTGAGGAGTTCAACCAACCAACCGCACGAAAACTATGCATCGTAAGCTTGATAAAGCGGTTCAGTATTTTGTCCTCAACTGTATCCCAACTCCCAAATCGTATTTTGGTGATAATTGATGTCTATATATATATAACGTAAACGTAATGTTTGACGTTTCGATACAAAAATAATACTTCCCTATTTTATGACAAGGGCGAGACGAGCAGGACGTTCAGCTGGTGGTAATTGATACTCCCTGCCCATTATTACAATACAGCCCAGATTCTTGAAAACCCAAAAATTCTGAGCGGCACTACAATTGCGCTCGTCACCTAGAGACATAAGATGTTACCTAAGTCTCATTTGCCCAGTATTTCACTAGCTACGGCGCCAAAACACAATAATGCTTACACATTACCTCTTCAGGGCAGAAAAAGGCGCCGTTGTAGTACCATAGTGTAGCCGGCATCCTGTTCAAAGGAACCTCTCACTTGTAAATACCCTTAGTCGCCTCTTACGACACCCTTCGGCCTGGGACTTCCCTATTCTTTTAATACCCCGGGGAAGCACAGGGCAAATAACCATCCATTCCATAATCCTTCGTCAAATTTAATAATTAAAATCAATGACTTTCTACACATATAGACAAATCACGTTGTATTAAAACTAAGCCTAAATATGAAACATGCCACAAATGACACCATAATAAGCTTCAACTGCTATATATATACATTGCTGCATTTACTCCAGAGGGTCTACCATCAACTTTTAATAAGTGATGCGATTCTGATGCATTTTAGTTTAGGTACCTAAACTGAATCGCTAAAATTCGTACCATGAACACGGACGAGTAAAAAAAGAAGGACTCCGCGCCGTGTTATAGCAAGTGAAGCACCTTTGCTAGTGTGTGTGCGGTTACGGGGGATACCATTTACACAATTTTTTCTCCCTTAAATAATCATACATGGCCATAAATACTTTTATAGTATCGTTTTTACACTATTTCACAACGCACGACGGAATTTTAAAAATATTTTATTGCGACGCAAAATAATCTGTCAGATGATGGCAAATCTCATAATGGCGGCCGATCGGCTTGTATTAGTGTAAGTGTGTGCGTGGAGCTACCGGGGTGGTGTTTACCGGCTTGTTTTGGTGCTTCACTGTTATGTAAGGTGACACGGATTGCTTCCTTTTTTACTCGTCCGTGACCATGAAGTACATTTTACTGAATGGTGTCTGGATCGCTTATGAAGAATGATCGAAAAAAATTTGTCTGTGGTCCGCGGTGTGAGAAAGAGATGACGCTCTACAGTCGTACAATCGTTTCAATTTAATGTCAAAAATGATATCAATTGTATCGCAAACTGATTTAGTTCACCCGCATATTTGCTCAAAGTAAATGACACAGGTTCGGCCGGATTGCCACATCACTATGATGAGTAACTTGAATATACGAGTATAAAATATACGTCATCTGTGTAAAATGTAGACGATAAAATTTACATTTTATATTTAAAAAGAGCGGTTGAATGCAACTCAACTCTTATTTAGAGAAAAATTAAAGCAGAAAATATCAATCAGTGAAATTTCGATTTGTAATAAAAAGTTCTTAATGGCGACGGTATAAAAAAGTCGAAATTGCTTTTGTAAACTTTGAATGCACATAACTAGTCTTAAACCCAATCTTACATGTTAATTAAACTTAATTAAGTAAAGGGGGACATCCCCACTGATGGTATATGCAGGTCAGACTCACACACGTATGGTTGGCTCGTTTCCAATAGATATTATATTACACACATGTATATTTTAAATAATTGTGAAAAAAAAACATATTTAACTGACATGGCAGCCTCTTGGAAGTTACCATTATGTCTTTTTAAATATTTGTTATAAAAGAGTATAAATTTCAGGTATCTTACTATGCCTATGCCTGTTTACCAGTGGGAGGTTCCTTTGCACAGGATGCCGACTAGATTGTGGGTACCATAACAGCGCTTTTTTCTGCCGTGAAGCAGTAATGTGTAAGCGTATTACTGTGTTTCGGTCAGAAGGGCGCCGTACCTAATGAAATTACTGAGCAACTGAGACTTAACATGCAATGTCTCAAGATGATGAACGCAATTGTAGTACCACTCAGAATTTTTAGGTTTCTCAAGAATCCTGAGTAACACTGCATTGTAATGGGCTCGGCGTATCACTTACCATCAGCTGAACGTCCTGCTCGTCTCGTCCCTTATTGTCATTAAAAAAATGCGGTTCCTACAGGTTAAACCTTAAAAAAGTACTAAAAGAAACCTTAGATTGATAAAATATATTAATCTGTGGAAGAAATGTATTAAGTATTTAACATGGCGGCTCGTATTCGAGTCAGCTGTTGTGGTCAAGAGCACTCCTTCACAAAGCACGATGCATCCTTCATGCAATGAGCAAACTTGCTTTATTCTTAAATTTTGTGATATAAAGCTACCACACTAGTTATAATTAACATACCATCGCATGGCACGTTACCAAATTGGTACTTCATTCACTGATTATAATAATTTCCGATAAATATATTATATTAAACGAGGGACGATTAATAGGGAGAAAGAGGTGCAAACTCTATGGAATCAACAAAAGTAATACTAGCTGGTAATGCTGGATCATTGATTGGATAAAAAAAAAAGTTAGAGTTGAACAAAGTGCAAAATGAACAAGATTTTATAAACGATACGTCACTCGAACGGTTGGTTCAGTTGGAAGGAGCGCTCGCACGGAACGCAAATTTGTTTTCAGTTTTATTTGTGTAATTAATCCCAAAAATTAGGGTTATCACTTTAAAAACATAACAAATTGCTTAGATTTGCAAGAGCGACGTCTTAAGTCAATTTCCAAATATGCAAACATTGGGGTTGAGCAGGTTATCAACTGTAAAGTAGATCCTAGATGATGCCACATCCTAAGAGTTTAACAAAGCATACAATATTTTTCTCAACCATACGTCACTCCAACGGTTGACTTAGTTGGAAAGAGCGCTCCCACGGAACGCGAGAGGTCAGGTTCGAGTCCCGCATCGTTCACAAAATTTTGTTTTCAGTTTTATTTGTGTAAGTTAGATTGTCTATTGTTTTTAGAAATGGAAGTCTTTTGTTTTCAGTTTGTAGGACCATGTTGTCGAAACAATAATGATTTGCGTGCAGTTATGAGGTACCTACATATCTTTCTGTACTTATATACAATTTCAATACAAAGCAACTTAAAAGGCATAAAAGGCATTTGTTTTCTCAAAATTGATTCCTTTAGAAATCTTTCTGATGTCCTTTCCATTAAACTAGACACTATTGCCGCTTCGGAAACAAATGCTGCTCTGAGAGAGAAGAAGCCGCGCAAGAAATTCTCCGTTAATCGAGATATACAGGATACTTTACATGTAAACGCTCCACTGTTTTGGTGCGCAGAATTTAAACATCAACATCATTTAAAACTTTAACAGGCTTTTTAAAATGTACAAACTATTTAAATAAGACACGTTTTCAGGGGAACTGCTGCTTTCGTGCTCTGGAAAGGTCACGAAACGTCGGGTTGGATAAAATAATCATAAAAATGTTACTTTTACGCTCTCTAATGTAACCCTAATGTAAACACTTTAATCAAAATCGGTTACAGTAAGAATAGATTAGCTTACCTTTTCTATCTTTCTGCATCTCTGTTCTCATCTTCTTTTATGCACACTTTGTTCCTCTATTCGCATTGCATTGTAAATCTATGATCGATATAAAGTTAAATAGGATTTTTTACCTAAATAAACCACCGGAACTCACTATAGAACAAACTCACCCCATTAAAAAATAATTTTCTTCTCTTAAAAGCGTGTTCTTGTGTATTTTTTAAACTATTATGTATTTTTAAAAAACTTGCGATAAAAGATGATCCTGAATCCTATTCGTATCCTTACGAGGCCAAAGTTTATTATTGTATTGTCATCGGTACTTGAAACATGTGCAAATTTTGTAGCACGGATAAAAATTACTTTCAAGGATATACATTACGTACAAGAGAAGCTAAAATATATAGTATAAATAAATAGTAGATAAAAAAACCTAAAAAACACCCTTTTTATAGTATACCAAACAAAAAATAGAGAAGTTTAAAATTAAGTCAATATCGCGCCCAAATGAGTCGGTTACAAACAAACATACATACAGATGAAGCTAATAAAAAGCGTGTAATATTAAAAAGCTATTTTCTTATCAATCATTCTATAGAGTACCTACACACAATCGAACTCTATAAACATAACAATAGTTATGGAACAGTGTAATTTCGTTCTAACTTATCAAAATTTTTAAGAGATCCCGAGAGAGCGCGATAAGTTTTAACGTGGACAAAGTTACGAGCAGAAGTCATAATTAAATAAAGAAACGAACGATTTCATGTACATTACAATAAATAACTACAAAGTTATGTAAAGCAACAGCCATTAAAAAGGGCTTAATGTTATTTGCAAGCTCAAAAGTAGCATTGGCTTGATTTCCAAAGATTAGTGAGTCCCAAATGTAACTACGTCCAGACTATGTTTTGGCAAAATTCCAATTTTATAACGCCACAGACACTGCTTCATACCGTACTTAAACTAACAACTACACGGTTCCTCCTCAAGGGTAAATACTTTACGGTGAATAAAATAATTCTTTTGTCGATTGGCAATTTATCGCAACATTACGATATTAGATCATAGAAGTTTCTTTTCTCATTTCGTTATTAGTTTCTTGTGCTGTTCTTGCTCTCAGAGCGCCATTTGTTACCGAAATTTGAGAAAATAATTTGGATACTTTTACTTTTATGAATATTGATGTACCCTTGCTGAGATACTATCATCTACTAGTCTGTTTGTCCATGTCTACAAGTCGAGGTTTGAGGTTGAATTACATAAGCAACATTACATATTTTATAACTGTATATTTATAGTAGCTATTGTACATATTATATTAGTATCAGTATTTTGAGTATGTATCTAGGGTTCGGCTCTAAACTTTTTGCTACTCTTTGTGAAACTCGTAAAGTGGAATCAAAGCAAAAACAAGTTTTTTCGACTTTTCACACTGAGTAGTGGTCGCTTTACCAATTTTTAATATTTAGACGGCGGAGATTACGCCTCCAGCGCCTTAACCGCCTTAACCACCAAGCTAAATATTAATTATATATAATATTAATAATTACAAATTTAAGCAGAGTGATCAAACTGTAAGTAGAGGTATTAAGTGAGTATTCCATAATATGTAGATGAAGATTCTTTTTTTGTTATTTGGTTGATTTCTCGTGACAGGCTACCTCATGCCCGCTTAAATGTCACTGCTTGTGGCGGCGACATGGGACGGGTCGATCCCTTCCGTAAAATATGGTCGAGGAAGGCGATGGCTGACCCATGCGTAATGCTCGTGAACGGGGGCTACTTGTGGTGGCTGGATAGTCCTGTTATATCTTTTGTTTTGGATTAATTTACATTTATTTTTTTTATTCACTTGTGTAAGATATTGACTATTTGACGTTTGAGTATTTTTGGTGTATCACTTTACAAATAGTGTAATTGATTTGTAAAACGATGCAGTTGTAAATGTTGATTTTAAAGAGTGGCAATGAGTTTCTTGCCACTTCTTCTCATAAGCTCAATCCTTTTCGAATTGGCGATAAATTTAACAAGAAATGTAATTTTTTGACATTCATAAGTGTCATTTCTGTGACCTATATGAATAAAATGATTTTTATTTTTATTTGATTTTGAGCTTAACTGGAGACTTGAATAATCAATACCAATATTAATGATTTTTAGCAAAACGGCTAAACGCGTTGGAGCTGCGTATCTCCAGAAAAGCGAGTTCGTATCTCCCATCGTATATAATATATATATTGACACACTTTTTACACAAATTATCTTGCCCCAAATTAGGCATATAGCCTGTGTTATGGGTTGCAAGACAACGATATATTTAATACAATATACTTACTTAAACATACATAAATAGATATAAACATACATAAATACATATAAACATCCATGACTCGGAAACAAACATCCATATTCATCATATAATTGCGTGTACCTACCGGGATTCGAACCCGGGACCTCTAGCTTAGTAGGTAGGATCGCTAACCACTCGGCTATACAGGTCGTCCATATATAACATGATACATTTCTCTAAGTAGATAATAGTATTCGTCATAATAATAACGAAATAAGACATAAAGATGTTTAAACACTACCAGAGCCTCAGACCTTGCTTGATTCGTCGCTATAAAATATAATATCGCTACAAATTATTTTTGTAATAAATAACATGTGTTGTTGTTCCAGATATACAGGACGATAGGAATATTTAGCCAAAAAAATTAGAAAGAAGTGTATATTATAGACCTGAAACGCAGAATGCAAGTATCAGGCATACTTTGTGAGTCTCGTCCGTAAATTTGCAATTTATACATCCTTAAAACCACATTTTTCTAGACGTCATTCCGAATTGAGTGAGCTATCGCTCAATAAAGGTTTAGGCGGCAATTGTATGTGAAATGGATCTTAAGGCGACACTAAATGCCAGCGACCTTGAGCGATATGAGTTCACGGCTGCCGGCCCGCCATCTATGTAACAAAGCCAATATTTTCAAAATTCTTGGGTGGAAAACAGATTATGCTTACAATCCTCGTTATTCACTACTAATCTGAATAAATGAACCTACACAAAACAGTACAAGTTATAAGAATAATTTTTCTGAGAGTAGTACGAAACAAAT
Source organism: Leptidea sinapis (assembly GCF_905404315.1). Taxonomy (NCBI): domain Eukaryota; kingdom Metazoa; phylum Arthropoda; class Insecta; order Lepidoptera; family Pieridae; genus Leptidea; species Leptidea sinapis. The sequence continues at coordinate 2,038,668 of NC_066305.1, read as the reverse complement.
GCGTCACGCCATGCCAAAAAACTTGTTTAACTTCAAAGAAAAGTGGTAGTTCAACAGGAAGCATTAGCAACCTACAAATAAGACTTAAGGATATGTGTAACAGGATTAAGTAGTGTTCATAGCTCGAAATGCTATACTTTCACTACAAAACTTGTCTAAAAACACCATGTTTGCGTGTTTTCTGCTTACTCTTCGCCTTAAAGCATGATTTATTGTTTTTTTCTGAAAAATTCAAACATTTGTTTGTAAATTTTTATTTAATTAAAGTATTTTTGTACTCGTTACATTTCCCAGTTACGCCATCTCATAGGAAGATAATTTATGCCTTTGCGGTAGAGCTCTGCGGACCTGAACTCAAGAAACTCTGTATTACTTTTTAAGAAGGAAATTTTTTCACTAAGTAAAAAAATTGCCCTATTTGCTGAAAAATGGCTGCCAGGGCTGGCAAGAAAAGAGGATGTCGAGGTGTTTCTAAGTGTAGGTTCTGTAGAGTTAATTAATGATTCACCATTATTTAATCGGTTGACGAGTTAGGGCTGTGTCAGTATAATTTTTTTATGTCAATACGGAACGAGACAAGCACAATGCAGTTCCGCTCAGGATTCTTGATAAACCCAAAAACTCTGAGCGGCACTACAATTGCGCTCGTCATCCTGAGACATAAAATGTTAAGTCTGATTTGCCCAGTAATCATTGTTCGAAGTTCAATACACTAGACATCCGTTTTTTTTATATAAGAGGGGGCAAACGGGCAAGAGGCTCACGGGATGGGGAGAGGTGAGGCAACCGCCCATGGACATCCGCAACAACAGGTGTGTCAAGAAATGCGTTGCCAGCCTTTAAGGTCTTCTGTTATTGCCTGACCACTAAACAGTTACCATCATTATCTATGGGTTAGCGCCTAAAGTCTCCTCTCGCCTCGCATCCCGGAAGGTGTAAACATTTATATAATGAACTAGCCGTTCTCGCTCGCTTCGCTGGTGGAATTAATATTATAATAATAGGAAACAAATTCAATTTTATTCATCTAATTACAAATATAATAAGAAATAAGTAGCGAACTAGGACAACTTGACTTGAACAAAGAAAGACAAACAACAAAGACCATTTTCATTATACATAATATAGAAGATATAAAAGGCATAAAAGCCATTTATTTTCTCAAAATTGATTCCTTTAAATTTAGATTCCTTTTGGTATATTATAGGTGTTTGTTTCCGTGTCCAATGACTCTTATTTTGAATATATTCAACCTTACCTTTATTAAAATTATAACGGAAGGAAATATCAATAGAAAGTTAAATAATCTAATGTTATACATTTTTTAAATTTCGAATCTTTTAGCTGTGAAGCGAAAAAAAGATTCTACCCAAGATCTTGCACGGAAGTTTTACTTCAATCAAACGTAGATCTTGACGCTTATTATTTAAAATAAATATTTAAAAATAAAGAAGTAAAAAATGAGAATATTCCACGGATAGAAAAGATACACCAATGTCTGAACATATTTTCTTTTATAATGATGTCCCAGAACTTTATAGATTACGCGTTGCATTAGCAATGATTCACTTGAGCGACGAACTTTTCATTAGTAATGGAATATTTAAGCGAATTAAATGCTATGTTGGTTATACCACAGATTACTACGACGTTTATACCACAGATTAATAAAACATAGGGTTTTACGTACAAACTGGGACATATGCAGAAGTTATCTCCCACAGACAATCTTCAACAAAACTTCAGCAAAACAACTAATTGTATCACATAGTTATAATTTAAATAATTGAGATAATTACGAGAGAGTTGGTAGCAATTAGCGTCAGCCGAGGCGACGGAGGGTGCTCCTCTTGAGAGGCATCTGGCTGGGGTCCAACCGGGCCCTCTTTGAACGAGAAAATTTAACAATTCACCGACGACTCTTAGTTAAAAAGATAAAATCCTGGAACACCGTGAGAATGGTGCTAGTCGGTTTAACGATTGTTATTGTCGTTGCGAATCGAGAGTGTACTCGTGTTCTTCAGGTGGTGCTAAAATTTGACATACTTTTGTCAATTTTCGTTTAATTTATGACAAGTTAACATTAAAATTAAAAAATTTTTGAAGTGAAAACTTCCTGAGGTTTTTATTTTTTAAAGTATTGTATCAGACCAAGCTGTCACGCTAGGCTATTTAACGCTTGTTCGGGTAAGTCGACTAGTGTGGCTTAAGAATGCGCGATCAGTCAAAGAGAAATTTACCAAAGTAATTTATACACAATTATATATACATTTTTTTATTTTTCATTTTATGAAGGTAGAACAAGAAATGGTTATATTTCGTATTATAACCTAGCCTTGATGAAGTTTTCGGTTCCATCGTGTTGTCATAAGCACATTGTATTTTTTTATGTACGGATAAAACAGATGTTATTCTGCTGATCGGCATCATCTGTTAATAACAGTAGTAATAATAACTGAGTCATGACGCAGTACAAAACGATCTATGACGTAGCGTACCATCGTTGAACATAGCACTGTTCATTTCACTTTGATAACACTGAAGAGGACTGATTTACTGATGCCTTTCTCAGATGTAAGGTAATAAATAAATATTTCTGTCATGCTCACTCGGGTGGGGCAAAAACAATAAGATAAATAGAACCGCATCGTTGACTTAAAATCCTACGTAAAAAAAACTCAATAATCAAGGATTTTTCTCGACTATTTCCTTCTCCAAAACGTACATGTAACGAAATTTCTAAAATGGAATGGAAAGAAAATATTTACCTTATATCGGACAGTTTTAGTTTTTCTGCCTATTGTAACCGGACATGTACCTACACTAGGCTTTTGTTTGCAGACTATTAAAGCAGTTTTTGTAATAATCTAGCACTTACAAAAACATAAATATCAAAAGATAAATAGACATTTTTCTATTTGAAAATAAAGTTATATTCCTTATCAAAAAATATTTCAAAAACTCATTTCATAACATTTTTAGAGGTCGAAAGTAAGAATAACTGTCTCTGCAACTTATTGGTTATACTTTTCAAACTATTTATCACACATTGTATCTAGTTAGCGTTAAATCGTCTATGTCTTACGTGTTTTAATATGTATACAGTATTTACCATTTAATTATTTCTTATGTGACTAATTTCTATACGATTACCGCAACTGCAATAATAGTGTCTTTATACCTTTGTTTTCGAAATATAATATATTCGGCACATATTGTATAACTTAGCCACGGACGAGTAAAATAAGAAGGGCTCCGTGTCACCTTACATAACAGTGAGGCACCAAAATAAGCCGGTAAACGTGTAAATACATAGCCCCATGCATACACTTACACTAATACAAGCCGATCGGCCGCCATTATGAGATTTACCATCGTCTGTGACAGATCAGTTTACGTCGCAATAAAATATTAAAAAATGCCGTCGTGCGTTGTGAATAATTGTGAAAACAAAACTATAAAAGTGTTTGTGGATATATGATTATTTAAGGGAGAAAAAATTGTGTATCTGGTATACCCCGTAACTGCACGCACTCTAGCATAAAGGTGCTTCACTTGCTAATATCACGGCGCGGAGTCCTTCTTTTTTTACTAGTCCGTGAACTTAGCAAAATAAAAAATGACAGTTGTAGACTGCTGGTAGAAGTCAAAACTTAGAACTTTGGGCATTAAAATTTTAAATTTCATTATGGTTAAAAACAATTAAATTATAAATTTAAACTTATTTTCAATAATATAATGAATCAAACAAAAACAGTATTTCAACAATGCACAGTATATACATATTGAATTTTTCACTAAATCCATTCAATTTCAAAATAGATATACATAGCACTAACGTTGCACAATACGCCAACTGTATAGCTACAGATATACTGCTATAAGTATTTCAGTGACGCGAATTCACGAGATTTCACCCATTGAAATAGTGTCTAACTATACATTTATTGTTTTGATTATTTATTTATCGCGTGCGGCAGTCATAATCATGTCGGTGAAGAGAGCCCATAAGGTTTTCTCCTACCAAAAAGTACTCAACGCGGCTAAGAAGTTTTCGCTTCTAAATTCTGGGCTCTGTTCATTTTGGATCCGCCCCTGTAACATATATAGGAAAGTTATGCAGTCGATTACACGACTGTCACTCGATACCTGCGCGCGGTACGGCAGACTTACTTCCTAAATTCAGCGTCTTAACTTCGACTGAACTAGATATTCGTATCTTAAATCTACTCTCACAGCTTTACTTAGGTCGTGCTATAAGTTACTGGTATCTCGTTAATAACGTCTATGATATATTTATTGTTTTTCAAAGTATTTTCCTTCACTATTTGCACACTTTTGCTATATTTGGTACAATTGTGTAAAGTAATTGTTCCGGAGGTACGTCTTGATTCTACAGGGCCATTAATAGTATATCTCTTAGTGTATCCTTTAGTTTTCGGAATAAAACATTCCAAGGAGGAAAGTCCGGGCTGTAAGATGAGTTTAAAAACATATTTATAATAAAAGGACGTGTTGTCTTGATGAAGGGCGGCTTTTCTCGGAGGTCCTTACAAACCAATTCAATACATCTAAGCAATATTTCGACTTAACTTTCAAAGCAAATTTTTATAAGGCAATACCCATTCCGACGATTAGCTTTTTCCTTCAGGTTCAAATCTATATACTCAAGTGACTATATATCATCACCGTGACAATATATTTTATACAGCCAATGTCTTTCCTCCATAAGATTTTAGTATCATATCATTACGCTCGAAAACTAAAATGGAAGTGGGCAGGCCACATAGCACGCCTACAAGACCAAAGATGGGCAGCAAGGGTGACGTCATGGAAAGGACCATTTGGGTCTTTTTCCACGATCCAGAGGGAGACCAAAATAAGATGTGAGAACGAATAGGTTTTCTTTGGAAGAGGCCTTCACCTGTGGAGGGATTCTTACAAAATAAACATTTGATAAATTAAAATAATTAAGAAATAAAATCTTCAACATAATATAACAAGAAACTAACCAAATAATATTGTTTAACTTATGTACCTACTCGAACTACTAACAAGAACAACCAAATTTGGTTTTTTGTTTATAGATATTTTGTAAGAAATAAAAGCCTTTTTTATTTTATTTTTTATATTTACAGTACACTTTTAAAATTGGGATAACGTTTTAAGTTCACAAGATATACTTTCGAAATAAAAAGGACTCCAAAGAGAATTTAATTTTGTACATAAAAACTTTATAGTCGGTAACCTTCTTTTAAGAATTGGCTGAAAAAAAACTTCAAAAACAAAACCATTCCTTTTTCAAAGTGGACGTTTCCGAATTACAATTTTACCATTCACATTTTTCTTTCTGTTTTAAATTTTTTTCAAGATCGATGGGTCTTGTTTTAAAAATGTATGCTAAAAAGCACATAACATTTATTTATCATGCCTATTTCAGTTGAAGAATGTGCTCGGATCATGGCTTTTCTGGAACTAAGCATCAGTATGCGTCGCACTGCAAGAATGGTGGGTGTGACGGTACGAACAGTCCAGAAGGTAAAGCGAAGGTACGAAGAGACTGGACACCATCTGAGGAGACCTTGTAATGGCAGACCCAGGTGTACCAGTGCCCGAGAAGATCGTTATATTATTTCACTGTGTTAAAAAATCGCCACCAAAATGCAGTTGAAGTCCAGCAACAGCTACTTCAGACCCGGAGGGACTACATTAGTGACAGTACAGTGAGAAGAAGACTTGCTGAAGCAAATTTGAAACCCAGAAGATCAGCGAGTGGCCCAAAACTCGAGAGACAGCATCGAGTAGCGAGACTGCGATACGCCCGTGAACACATGCAATGGGATGAAGAAGAATGGTCAAGAATCAAGAATTTTGTTTGCAGATGAGTCTCGATTCTCCCTTTACACTTCTGATGGAAGGCGAAGTGTTTACAGGCGACCTGGTGACCGATAACTTCAAGCCTGCATCTCAGAAAGAGTCCAATACGGTGGAGGCAGTGTACATGTATGGGCTGGCATATCTTCAGAAGTTCGCACAGAGCTAGTAGCCATAGAAAATGGCACCCTCACTGGGCAAAGATATGCTCAAGAGATTCTCAATGAGTATGCAGGGCCGTATTTAGCAAAAATGGGTGATGGATCGATGCTGATGCATGATAATGCCCGGCCACACACGGCTCATATCGTACAAGAGTATATTCAGGAGGTCGGTATCAGCGTGATGGCTTGGCCATTAAGAAGTCCTGATTTCAACCCGATTGAACACGCCTGGGATGAGCTTGGGAGGCTAGTAAGAAATCGCAGACCACCACCTACTACCCTCAGGGCACTAAAGCAGGCCCTGGTAGAAGAATGGGAGAATATTCCCCAACATCGGCTCTGAAACCTAGTGTTCAGTATGCCAAACCGTCTCGAAGCTGTAATTAGAGCTCGAGGAGGCAATACCAGTTATTAAAAATTAAATAACATGTAATACATTTTAGTTGAATTTTTTTACACTAAACTAAAAATGTCTATTTTCATTGTTCTATCTTTTTTAAGTTAAAAATGTTACTAATGTATAATTTTAGTTTCTAAGAATTAAAGCCTATAAAATTTGCAACAAAACGTTTTTAATCTTAAATCTCTACGTTCTATAGTTAAGAAAAAAAAATAATTTGAAAAGTGTGATACTTACTTTTGCACGCCAGTGTATTATGACGACTAGTGAGGGTAAGTAACTACCTATTACTTGTTTTCACATAAAAATATTCGCTGTGTTGTACATCTCAATAGCTATTTGATCTGGGGGGCGGTTTAAGGGTTTCCAGAAAATTCTGTATATTTATTTAATCGCGTCACCATGACCCGAGGTCCTTAAGTTTACATAGTATTTGAAGACTCCAAGACGGTTTAGTTTGATAAGTTACTACTTACTGCAGTGCAGTAGTAGTAGTAATGATTATTAATTTTGCGGTCCTTATAATAAACATCTATTTAATATGGGCATAACTGACAGCCCCCTCTGCAGTGCACATATACTTCTGCATTGTCCTGGTGTAGCAACTTACCGGGCTCAACATCTTGGAACCCAAAACACACTCCCAGAAGTCTTTAGGAAGGAGAGGAGGTTGCTAAGGTTTCTGGAGGAAGTGGGGTGAACAGGAATAACAAATATATTCTCACATACACAAAATATGCGCGCAGTAGTCGAGTTGCGGAAATTAGACCGATTATACTATGGTATATGGTGGTATGCCACACCATACCATAACAATGCTTATTAAGAGACAGTATAAAATATAACTAAGCAAGTGCAAATTTTGATTGTATAACAGCTAACTAGCTACCTATGCAAAACCTAGGTTTATGGTTGTCTTATTAAGATTCTCAGTTTTCCACATAAATTTCAACGTAGAGCTATTTCGTTTGTGGGAAGTCGTTAATGACCCGAAGAATCGTTTTTATGATGTTTGCTTTGATCACAGAAAAGCATCAAACGTCGTTTATGGCGCTATAACATCGAATCGGGTAACGAATTCGAATAACGCTACGTGTTTATATTTGTGATTAGATATTAAAGTATATGTAAGCATATTATACTAATATACCAACATGGTATCTAATTGGAAAGCGCTCAAATAAAAGTACTCAAATATCTTTTTAAATACGGCTATGGCGTATGACTTCACTTGTACTTCCAATCTTATGTGAGTCACAGAATGGGCTAAATTTGGGCATGTTTTTTAACCCTTAACGGCCGTTTTCAATCTCTAGTTACGGATTCATTGCTGTCACCGTTTAATAATGTTAATAAGGTGTTATCTATCCATAGTTATGTCCAATATAGTTACAGCCCAATGCTTATGTCGATAGGTTTTTGAAAGATAAGTAAACGTAAAAGGATAGATTTGTTTTACCTCTAGTAAGTTAAAAGTAAGGATACGTAGGTTATTGAAAACGGCCGTAGATCGTTAACTACGATGGTTGCCTTAGTATTGGGATACTGGTTCTAGAAATCTTGAGCGATTGCTAATTGGACCTCTGGAAGACAAAGCCCAATTGGCTAAGAAGAAACTAGGAATCATCAGTGTAGTGAGATGATACAGTCTACTTTGTAGATCTCTATAGAATGCAGGTCTACTGTGGTATCTCTAGTCTCATGCACCCCAGTATCAAGTCGAAGCATTTAACTTTACGCAGAGCTCCCCGAATTATCAAGGATCCAGTACTGTGACTGACTTTGAAGAACAGTTTTCAAGGACCTTTCTTGCGCGTACAAACTATAGAATGAGCTTACTTTTGGTTAAAGAAAAGCGCGTAAGCTGTCCCGTAGATATAAAATGTTCATTATTTTCATAATTCATTAGATATGTACCCATAGTTTTTGTTACCTAGAAATTTCATCAAAAAAAATCTTATTGTTATTTTATTAGCAGATTGGTTTTATTTCTTGTTAATGGTGACTAATTATTTGTCCCCCCATGTGAATTGCAGTCTGTGACAGCTGGCTGAAGTTAGCAAGAGCAGCCTTACAACGTCTTGAGTGCCTGCCTGTTCTAAAAGGGTAAGCTGAAAACTGCTCGCCGATTTTGATGACGTGCTTAAATTTCGCTCGAGCGGTATGCCGTATAAAGAATCTGGCAACACGTTTCCTTTATAAAACTTTGAGGTTCGGTTCCTTTATGCTTAGCCTTGTGATGCAACCCAAGTTCGATGACAAAAAAATTGTTATCCTATTCATAATAACATTTATTCAACAACAGAATAGGTAAAAGAAATATACATACTGTCGGCTGTCGGCAACTTCTTTTTAACTAAGTAACTTTAAAAAAAATCGAATTTTAAATCACTTTTAATTCTTTCTACTACTTATATTCTGTACTTTTGTTGCAAAACTTTGACATAACTATGAAACAGACGTTGTGAAGAGGTTTTTGATAAATAATTCACAATAATCTTCATAAGTAACTTTTTTTGAGGAGTGTTATCAATACGCGGCTCAGTAAATGATTCAGGAGTAACAGGCGGAGCACACGAACCTCTTGATATTGATGGTTGATCTACAGCTGGTTGAAGGTTTCAAAGGAAAGGTCGAAGCTTTCTTTGTGAGTCTTTTATCTTATTTCTGTCTTACTTTGATGATATCTGCAAGTAAAAAACAGATAATAGATAAGTACCTATACAATAAAATATTTTTGTAAAAAATATGTAATACTTAAGATTTATATTTGTGACAGTTGAACTAGTAGTTTACAAATAAATAAAACAGTTTCAATATCAAAATAACATAAAAATAATAATTTGGTATGTCAGTTTATTTACTTCCGGTACCTAATCTCTGAAACGACCAAAACAATTTTAATGAGACCTTCCAGTGAAATCATAACTAAACTGTAACAAAGAAAAATCCTTTATTTTCAACAGGCTAACGAGCAATTCAAATGTTATAGGTACCTTTTGTAAATAAGTAGGGTAACTTTTGAATATGGTCAGCACGGCATCTCTGCAAAGAACCTTTTCTTTTTTGAAACAAACAACAATTTGAATCAAAATGATTTAAGCTAAGCCGAGAATGTTTTGAAGGCTGCCAATTCTTTCTCTATAAAGCCGTCACCCAGACATATTTAAATTTTTCCGCCGGGAACATACAAAAAAAATAATCAATATAATTTAATTTAAAAGACCCCGGACAGGTGTACAAGTACTACCCTCTACTGACGTGCGTTGCGATTGTATTGGTCATGAAAAAAAATTTATGGATTCTAGAAATAAGTGTAAATTGAATAATTGTAGGAAACTTACCTCTTGGTTCTGTAAAAAGTGTATAGTGTCGTTATGCCATAATAAAAACAACCAGTGTTTCGCATTAATTCATGCCTAGGTATATCTGATTTCTTTATGGCCTTAATGCCTGAAGTATCAAAATTGATACCTGTTTTTTTTCTAAATAAATATATAAAATAAATATTGTAATTTTACTAACTATTTTTTCCTTCCTCTAGACCTTCAAGCAAAACAGTAATATTTAAAATAAACCACTTTCGTAAATCAGGCTATTAAGGGTTAATGATAACCGTTTTTTTCGATTTCGAAGCACTTACTGTATAGTACGATGTTCATCGTATCGATACCAAATTTGTGACGCATAGGTTAGAAAAGTCAAGGTTCTATACAGCTCAAGTTCTATACAGATCAACTAATTGTTCTATTCTATTCTTTATATTGTGGCTTTTGTGGAAAGGTCACCACGACTGAGCCAATGTCAGGTTGAGGTAGGCTACCAAGTAATGAGTAAAGGTACGGTGATGAAGAGCATTCCAGTTTTAACGGTAATGATCAGTGTTTATATACAACAGTTTTAACTTAAATCTGAAACAAATATACCAGCTGTTAGTAAAATTAGAAATTACTTAAAAAAACACATACACATATTACAATATATAAATATGTATAAGCGTAAGTTCATATATGCGTAAGTTCATGTTGCAGAAGATACTCAAGCGCATAATTTAGGCGATTTATTGATTCTTCTAATGACTTTTCAGAGCTGTACAAAGTAATGTCGTCTGCATACTGCAATATTTGACAGAAGGAGACAGTACTATCAAGGTCCTAAGAATATAAGTTGTGTAGAAGAGGGCTAAGAACTGAACCTTGAGGTAATTGATAATTGCTCTGAGGCTGAAGTTGACAAATGACAAAATGATAATATGATTTGACATTTTCAATATCATTGTCAAATGTCAAATGGCAATTTATCTTTGCGAGGGTTATGTTTACATTTCATAAAAAAATATTTTTGTAATTATTTCGCTTATTAAGGTTAAAGGTATTGAAAAAGATTATTTAAATGGACGAAAATGATAAACGACCACAATTTGGAAATAGAGTATTAGAAAATGTTGATGAAGTGTTTAAACATAACGCATGGTACTGTCTTGCATAATGTCCTAAGATATTGTAAAAGTTCTACTGCTCATAGCCTGAATTTTTTAGAAAAAACTAGGCATAGAAAAAAGCCCCAAGGTGGATCACGTTATTTAAGGAATCCTAAAGATTTGTACCTTTTCAATGCATGGTACATAGTTGTAACTAGTTTCTATTTTGACTTCTCTGTAAGTTTTATAATTTCATTTATTATATTTTAGGGATAACGTTCAGTGGGATGAGGAACAAGAAAAGGCCGCTCAGGAGAAAGTCAAACAAAATTCTGCTGTAACATTTTCGGAGGATATTCTGAATGATCTGAGCCACAATGCTGACAAACATTGGGATGCTTTTTATGATATTCATCAAAATAGGTAAGCTTATTCTAATTCTGTTTGTCATACTTATTACATTTTGTAAACTTAGTTTTAAATAGTATTAATAAGTAGTAGTAATAAGTCTAACTGTGGCACACTCAACATCTTTTTATAGTATTATTTTAATTGGTTAATTTCATTTCTGTATTTTGGCATATTTACATGATTGGTTATCATATATATTTTATCAAGTGAAATAAAAAACAAGTGATAATTCTAATAGTGTAATTTTAAGTACTTCAAACAAAACTTCTGTTAATGGTTTACAAAATGTAAAGAATCCAGCTGAATATTATGTGTTGGAACTTTCTACAAGAATGTTGACTAGTTACGATAATTCAATATAGATAATTCAATTTATTTAAAGCAAATAAATTGAATTATCAGATATTTATTTTCCACATTCAAAATGTTACTGTGCTCGTACTGTAGTTTATTTGAATATATTCCCTTATTACTCAGGTGTTACTTATTTAAATATTACCTATAATTTTTTGTTTCTACAATAAATTAAATTAATATTTCAGATTTTTTAAGGACCGACACTGGCTCTTTACCGAGTTCCCCGAGTTAGCCCCAGATAATACAACGGCACCTGTAAGGGTATTTTGTCACGAAAATACTACCACAACAGAAAGCAAAGCTTATTACAATAAAGATGCAAATGTCAAAAGATATATCTTCGAAGTTGGTTGTGGTGTCGGCAATACAATTTTTCCAATTTTACAATATAGCCAGGACCCGAATTTATTTATATATGGATGTGATTTCTCTGCAAAAGCAATTGAAATAATGAAAGACAATGAGATGTATGACACTAGGAGATGTGAAGTATTTGTTTTGGATGCTACAAGAGATTGGACAGTTCCGTTTCCAGAAAACTCTATTGATATAATTGTACTTATATTTGTACTTTCAGCTATTGATCCATCAAAGTAAGTAAATAATGTATACTTTATTATAAAATCTTTTTCTTTGTATAGAAGCATGATAAGTAGCCTGTGGGGTCACTGGGTGGTAAATGTCATAACTAGCCATGCCTTTTTAACAAATTATAAGTAGAACTTACTTATCAATAAGGTCTTTCTCTTGCTAATCCCATCATCATCAATGTACAACTTTATACTTTATATTATTTAACCTAACTACTCCTTTGTTTAAAAAATAAAATAGCAATTACTATAATTAAAAAAATATATATTTAAATAAGATTTGTGTGTTAAAAATATTTGTTTATTAACATAACTTCACTCCTCTAATGGAAAGCCATTCCATCCTGTATTTTCCATTAATTTCTGTCTAGCAATTTATTTTCACTTTTTGGCACTCTCTAATTCAGTTCATCCTACGGTAGAATAGTAGGTAGCTGGTTTCTGGCAATCATGCTCCACTTTTACAAAGCCATGCCAGTGGGAGGCTCTTCTGCACAGGATGCCACCTAGATTATGGGTACGACAACGGCGCCTATTTCTGCTGTGAAGCAGTAATGTGAAGACATTACTGTGTTTCGGTCTGAAGAACGCCGTAGCGAGTGAAATTACTGGGAATTTGAGACTTAACATCTTATGTCTAAAGGTCTAGAGCACAGTTGTAGTGCCACTCAACATTTTTGGGGGTTTTCAAGAATCCTGAGTGGCACTGCAATGCAATGGGCAGGGTGCATCAATTACCATCAGCTGAACATCCTGCTCGTCTCATCCCTTACTTTCATAAAAAAAATGCATAACATAAAAGGTCCTGTCAGTAACTACTGTCTAAGTTCTTTAGTCCTCCATCTTTGCTCATAGTTCCTACCATGAGTTTGTTTTGGTTATCTTTTGTTAGTGACCATGTCTGTATGTTAGAACTGGAGGGTGCATGCTTGGATTGGACTTGGTGTTTATTTAAAGTTTTACATTTATATTTTGTTTTAATGCATTCATAGATAATTACTCCATAAATTATTAAAATTTAAAACACATGCATTGTTTTTATTTTGAAAATGCAAATGTAAAATTTTTGTCTGGGTAGAAAGAACAGTACAGTATATTTAATGCTTTATTCAAATAAAATTCACAAAAATTTCACAAATGTGTTTCCAGAATGAAATTCGTCATAGAAAATATATACAAATACCTAAAACCGGGTGGCTTGGTAGTATTTCGAGACTATGGAAAATATGACTTAGCACAACTTCGCTTCAAACAAGGCAGGTGTATTTCCGATAACTTTTATGCTCGGGGAGATAAAACAATGGTGTACTTCTTCACCCAAGAAGAGATTGGCAGTATGTTTAAAAGTGCTGGTTTTGTGGAAGAACAGAATTTAATTGATAGAAGATTACAAGTGAACAGAGGAAAAATGTTGACAATGTATAGAGTCTGGATACAAGCTAAATACAGAAAACCCTTATGAGTAAGATTATATTATTATGAAAATAAAGTGTATTATTATTGAGAAAAAGCATGAATATATTTTTTACACAAATAAAATTTGAAAAGAAAATATTATATATCATAGATTATGACTGATGTGGGGCTTGAACCCAAGACTTCTCACATTCCGTTTAAGTTCTCTCCCAACTAAGCTAACCATTCGACTGACGTAACATCATAAAATCTTGTATGTGTATTATTAAATTTAATTTTATATGTGTATTAACCCCAGAAGTGAGAAGTGAAAGAGGGTTATCACTTAAAAATATAAGAAATTGTTTAGATTAGCAAGAGTGATGTCTCAAGTCAATTTCCTAATTTACTAATATTGGGGTAGATCAGGGTTATCAACTGTAAATGAAGCCACAACCTGAGAGTTGAACAAAGCATACAAGATTTTATGACGATACTTCACTCGAACGGTAAGCTCAGTTGGGAGAGCACTCGCACGGAACGCGAGAGGTTGTGGGTTCGAATCCCGCATAGTTCATAAAATTTTGTTTTCAAATTTTATTTGTGTATTAATCCCTAAGTGAGGGTTATCACTTACTCATTAATATATATGGCAATCTGCAGTGAAGTGTGTCAAACTTTATTTTGTAACTTGCGCCTTTTTCTGCCGTGAAGCAGTAATGTGTAAGCATTATTGTGTTTTGGAAGCATGCTGTAACTCCTTCGAGCTTCAAGTTCTACGCAAAATATGGTATTTTATCGTAAACATAAGCATATTTGGAAAATCTACAATCTCAAATAAATCAAAATCTACCTGACATTAATAGTCCAAAATTTGTTCAGTGAAAAATCTTGTTTTTTTTTATAAGTTAATACTAACAATATAGGCCATGCTGCCTGAAATAAATAACTTTATAATTAAGTTATTAAGTTTTTTTTATGGAAAAGGAGGACAAACGAGCGTACGGGTCACCTGGTGTTACCTAGTGATACCTTACCTACCTACCTAGTGATCACCGCCGCCCACATTCTCTTGCAACACCAGAGGAATCACAGGAGCTTTGCCGGCCTTGAAGGAAGGTGAACGCGCTTTTCTTGAAGGTACCCATGTCGTATCGTCCCGGAAACACCGCACAAGGAAGTTCATTCCACAGCTTTGTAGTACGTGGACGAAAGCTCTTTAAAAACCGCACTGTGGAGGACCGCCACACATCTAGATGGTGGGGATCCACCTAGTTGCCCAGATATTATTACAGTGATATACAAAAATTATAAACATAATATATAAATAGGTTATTATAAATTCTATTTGCTTTCTTGATCTAGGTGTCCAGTTTTGTATACTTAGGTAAAATAACAATATCAGCCCGGACTCTTACATCACCCTGTTAAAATAGGATCAAACTTTTTATATAAGACTGATTAAAATTCTTTTGAATTCCAAACTTCCCTAAAACGTGACAATAAAAATTAATATACACGAAAACCTGACTAGTTTCTTAGAAGAACATTTTATGTAAAATCAAAATGTGTGGACCTTAATTTTTTTGTCATTTCAGGGATATGAAATTTAAGTACCTACTTTTTAAATAATTTAAACGTTACCTTGTCAAACGTGAAAACCCTCTTTTTACATCCGATGGCAAAGGAAAATGAATGTGATCCCAAGCCATTAGATATCTTAGTAGATCATTTTTGCCGACTTCAAATAGGAGGAGTTTCTCAATTCGTCGGTATGTTTGTTACCTCAGAACTTACGACTGGGTGAACCGATTGTGATAATTCATTATATTTCACTAGAATTGATTAATTAATTAGATTGTATAAAAATACGCAATTATTTTTAAACTTTTTAGTACATATTACTTATACTTAACTATTGTTTTGGAATAGTGTCTTTGAAGTCGGTTGTTTTTTGTTATTTTTGATTTTGATTTTTTGTGAATCCGAAGTACACTAACTAATCATTTGCCTAATATCGTATATATTTTTAATAGATCCAAAGAGAATTTAATTGAAAATGATTGATGAAAAAAAGTGACTGTACTAAAAAGTGCTTATTATATCTATTGTTTTGGAATAGTGGATATGAAATCTGTTGTGTTTTTGTTAAAAAAAAAATCAAATATAAAACTCTCCTATCACTGGCCAAAAGCCAGGTATCTAAACCATACGGTCTGGTATGTGCTACCCAATGAAATAAACTAAAAAATATTACAAAAAAAATCAATAAAACATAGAAAACTAACACATATATTATATTTTACTAGCGACCAGGCCCAGAAGGCTTGGCATGGAGAGCATAGAACCATTATAAGGCACCTACTTACTTTTAATAGGGGAAAAGGTTTTCGAGGTGATAACATCTCATGGGAGGGTAAACTGGTTTGCAACGTTACGCGTTACGGCGCGAGTCTGTCTGGCTTCCCTTTCTCTCACGCATACGGTAGCGGTAGGCAGGCTCCTCCTCTCTCACTCTAACCAATTATTACTTTTATAGGATAAAATAATGATACTAATAATGTAACACAAAATTCTAATGTAGGTAATTTACATATTATAATAAATATTTTATTATCAATAAAATATTTTTAAACTGCCTCTTATTATGCATTACTACTACAACTGCTGTGGTACTACTTATCAAATTTAACCGTCATGTAAACTTAAGGACCACCACCTTCACCAGTGGGAGGCTCCTTTGCACAGGATGCCGGCTAGAGTATGCGTACCACAAGGGCGCCTATTTCTGCCGTGAGCCAATAATGTGTAAGCATTACTGTGTTTCGGTACGAAGGGCGCCGTAGCCAGTGAATACACTGGGCAAATGAGACTTGACATCTTAGGTCTCAAGGTGACGAGTGCATTTGTAGTGCTGCTCAGAATTTTTGAGTTTTTCTTAATCTTGAGCGGTACTGCATTGTACTGGGCATGGCGTATCAATTACCATCAGTTGAACGTCTTGCTCGTCTCGTCCCATATTTTCATATAAGAAAAAGAAGGACGGACGCACGCACAATATGAGGGCTATATTAGGTTTTTTTCCTTTTGGGGTATGAAGCCCTAAAACAATAAATTAAATACGTACACAAAAACGTTCGCAATTACCATGTCATTACGACCTAGAGATATACAAAGAGAATAGATAATATTTACTGGTTTTCATCACCTATTTTCAATTTTTTTTGACTTAGTATGTGACTCAATGCTTGTACTCAGTTTACCTATTTGCAAAAGATTAAAATTATCATTGTGTGTTTTGATTACCTATTTTTTTATTATTATATTCAATAATAAAACGGAAAAAATATTAAGTAAACAACGGTAATTTAAAAAACTCGACTGCTATTCTGTGAAATTTGTAACTGAAAAAACCCTAAAACAAGAAAGTCGACATACCGATTGCACTTAAATTAAGAGTTAAGAATCCCCAAAGTTGCTAAGGCCATGCTTATAAACTTGAAATCCATAGAAAAAAAAAACAATTTAGACCATAAATAATAGTCTTTAGGCCTTTTAAGAAGCTTAGTGCAAACGGGCACTCGCAAATTATAGAACAGGAATTTTTAGCAGTCGGGACCCCTTCTAGAAAGTCAGCCGTCTAGTCAGCAGAATGGAGTGATCTGTAATATAATATAGGTAGGTATGTGCTCTCATTGCACTAAGCCTCCATTTCCAGAATGAATCCTGCGCTGCCCTCATCCAACCTGTATTAGTGGTCTTGACCAGATCATCAGTCCATCTTGTAGGACTATCAACACTGCGACTTCCAGTATGTCGTCGCCATGCGAGAATTTTACTGCCCCAACGGCCTGTCCGTCGAGCTATGCCCCAGCCTACAACCACTTAAGTTTCGCAATCATCGGGCTATGAATGTGACTTTGGTTCTCCTCATTTCTGATTCAATCTTCCCTCTGAGCAACTATGAGCTTTCTCATGCGGTCCATAACAAGATACCAATATGCGTTCCGTAAGTCATCAACATACACAGGTTAAGATCCTTTGTCTTGAGACGCTGTGGTATTTGAGGCTAGAAGATTTTAAGGAGTTTATCGAACACTGCCCATTCAAGTTGGAGTTCAAAAGGATTTTACCGCCCTTTTTGAATAACAGCACCACCATACTTCTGTGCCAAAAGCCAGTCATTGAAAAGCTACTGCAGGATCTTAAGCACAGGAGTACCACAAGCTCTGCCCTGTGCTGCCCCGGGGCGTAAAAAGAATAGGGTAGTCCCAGGTCCAAGGGTGTCGTAAGAGGCGACTACGGGCTTTTTGAAAGTGGGAGAGTCACGCTGCTGTCTTATGACGTCAGCACAATCGGGCCAGACTCGTCCGGGTTACTTACCACACTCGCACAGAATACCGGGGTGAAGTAGCGGCCTAGTGCCGCTATGTTTCGCATAGGTTAGTGTCGAGGACCGGAGGCCGTTCCCCCCCGTCCTCCCCTCCCCCCCCCCCCCCAACAAAATATGAGAGCGGTCCTAAAAAAGAAATTACCCCAGGAGGGTACCGGCTCTTGTAGAGCCGGAGAATCCCTCCCCGATACAGTACCGCGTATGTCACAGGACAAACAGGGCAGCAACACCACGGCACCCCGCTCCACGCTTAATGTGGACTTTTGTAACATCCGGGGAATTCACTCCAACTTAAACGCCGTCCACCACCACCTTGAGACGGCGCAGCCGGCCTTGTGTTTCCTTACGGAGACGCAGATATCTCGACCTAGCGATACGTCATATTTAACGTAACCCGGGTACAAAATTGAGCATAATTTCATGCCTCATGCCGGGGTATGTGTGTACGTTAGGGAGGATATCTGCTGTCGCCGTCTCGGCAATTTTGAGGGTAGGGGCCTGTCTACTCTCTGGCTCCGCGTAGATTTAGAGGACCGCGTCCGCATCTATGCGTGTGTCTACAGGTCCCATAGTGGTAACGCAGAAACGGATCACCTCATGGGCTGCGTTCAAGCGGCATTTGATGACGTGCTTGCTCAGATCCCCTCCGCTGAAATCGTAGTCTTGGGTGATTTCAACGGGCACAATGCCGTATGGCTTGGATCACGTACCACAGACTACGCAGGGCGATCTCTGCATAATTTTGCATTGGCGTATGGTCTGTCCCAATTGGTTGAGTCGCCGACGCGGCTTCCGGATGTGGATAGCCACATGCCGTCCTTATTAGATCTTCTGCTGACTACACATCCCGATGGTTACCAGGTCTCTGTCGACGCCCCTCTCGGAACGTCCGACCATTGCGTGGTCAGGAGTGTAGTGCCTATCCGACGCCAACGTCGCAGACCACCAGCGACCCGCCGCGTTTGGCACTACAAGTCAGCAGATTGGGATAGGATGCGTTCCTTTTTTGCATCCTACCCTTGGGGCAGGGTTTGTTTCCCTTCGGATGATCCTAGTGCCTGCGCCGTTGCAGTAGCCGATGTGATGCTGCAGGGCATGGATATTTTTATACCAAGCTCTGTAGTACCGATCGGTGGCAGATCACAGCCCTGGTTCGATGCGTCAGTTAAAGCAGCATCTGACTGCAAAAAACAGGCGTATCGAACTTGGGTTGCGGCGCTGGGCTCAAAGGATCCGAACTGCAAAGTTCTGAAGAGGAAATATAACCGTGCCTCCAGATTTTTTAAGCGGCAAATCGCCCGTGCGAAATCGAAGCACGTCGTCAAAATTGGCGAGCAGCTTTCCAGTTACCCGACCGGAACACGCAAGTTCTGGTCGTTGTCGAAAGCTGCTCTTGGTAACTTCAACCAGCCGTCCATGCCGCCGTTGCACATGAGGAATGACACCCTGGCCCATACTGCAAAAGAGAAAGCCGATCTCCTGTGCACTCTTTTTGCCTCCAACTCGACTCTTGACGACAACGGAAAAACACCGCCGAACATCCCGCGGTGTCAGAGCTCCATGCCTGAAGTACAGTTCCGACAGAAAACTGTTAGGCGAGCTCTGTTTTCGTTGGACGTTAGGAAGTCGAGCGGGCCGGATGGCATTTCTCCAATCGTGCTTAGAACGTGTGCCCCTGAGTTGACGCCGGTGCTAACGCGTTTATTCCGGCACTCTTATTCAAAAGGCGTAGTCCCTGATTCATGGAAGTCAGCCCTTGTCCATCCGATCCCAAAAAAAGGAGACAGTTCGGATCCGGCAAACTACAGGCCTATTGATATTACTTCCCTACTCTCCAAAATCATGGAGAGCATAATTAACCGCCAGCTCTTGGTATACCTTGAGGGTCACCAGTTGATCAACGACCGGCAGTACGGCTTTCGCCATGGTCGGTCGACTGGCGATCTTCTGGTATACCTAACACATAGATGGGCGGCGGCTATTGAAACCAAGGGGGAAGGCCTGGCAGTTGGTCTGGATATAGCGAAGGCCTTTGATCGTGTATGGCACAAGGCGCTCCTCGCAAAACTTCCATCATTTGGGTTTCCCGAGAGCTTATGCAAGTGGACCTCCAGCTTCCTCACTGGGCGCAGCATACAGGTCGTTATCGACGGTTATTGCTCGAATCCCAAGCCCGTGAACGCTGGAGTGCCCCAAGGCTGTGTGCTATCTCCCACGCTGTTTCTTCTGAATATCAATGATATGTTGGACACCGCCAACATGCATTGCTATGCAGACGACAGCACTGGTGATGCCGTATACACGGGCCATGCAGGTCTCTCTCGGGAAAACGTCGACCAGTGCCGGGAGAAACTTGTGTCTTCTATCTAGTCCTCTCTCGAGAAGGTCGCGGAATGGGGTAAGTTGAACCTTGTCCAATTTAACCCCCAGAAGACTCATGTTTGCGCGTTTACCACTAAAAAAACCCCATTTGCCGTATCACCGCTCTTCGAGAACACTTCCCTTAAAGCCTCGCCTAGTATCGGAATATTGGGTCTCGAAATCTCGAGCAATTGCCAATTCCGTGGCCATCTGGAGGGCAAAGCCAAACTGGCTTCAAAGAAACTGGGCGTCATAAATAGAGCAAGGCAATACTTCAAGCCGGCCCACATTCTAGCGCTCTACAAAGCGCAGGTCCGGCCTCACATGGAGTATTGCTGTCATCTCTGGTCTGGCGCACCCCAGTATCAGCTCGATCCATTTGACCGCGTGCAACGCAGAGCAGCTCGAATTGTCGGGGACCCAGTACTCTGTGAACGGCTGGATCACTTGGCGTTGCGTAGAGACGTCGCTTAATTGTGTGTCTTCTACCGCATTTATCACGGGGAGTGTTCCGAAGAGCTGTTCAACCTGATTCCTGCCGCCAAATTTCACCTTCGCACGACACATCATCCCCACCATCTGGATGTGTGGCGGTCCTCCACAGTGCGGTTTTCAAGGAGCTTTCTTCCTCGTACCACGAAGCTGTGGAATGAGCTTCCTTGTGCGGTGTTTCCGGGACGATACGACATAGGTACATTCAAGAAAAGTGTGTACACCTTCCTTAAAGGCCGGCAACGCTCTTGTGATTCCTCTGGTGTTGCAGGAGAGTGTGGGCGGCGGTGATCACTTAACACCAGGTGACCCGTACGCTCGTTTGTCCTCCTATTCCATAAAAAAAAAAGCTCTCAGAAGTTCGGCTGTAATTTCATAATCACCCAGCGCCTTGTTATTTTTGAGCTGTTTTAGGGCCATATGAATATTGTACAGGCTGACCTCTGGGATATCTTCGGTATAGTGTAGGTTTGATTTGGCTCTTGGATTTAACTCTTTAGCCTTGTTAATAACTTCTCGACTTCCCTCAAATTTCGAAATTGGCTATGCCCATTAGAAAAGTCTCCTGTAAATAGAGCATACCCCACTATTCTAGTTTATCGATACTTTATTTACAATTACTAACCACCAATCTAAACAAGGCATTAAAAACTAGTAGTTTTGTGTTATTTGAATGTTTTAATATTTTTAACAATTAATAAATTAATGAATGGATAATTTTGTAAAAAAATTGCTTATTTTTGTAAGTTCAATACTTACGAAACCACTGTTTTCTGAGTGATTTCTTGAGTAGCGAACAAGTGGGAGGCTCCTTTGCACAGGATGCCGGCTAGATTATGGATACCACAACGGCGCCTCTTACTGCCGCGAAGCAGTAATGTGTTAGCATTACTGTGTTTGAGGTCTGAGGGGCGCTGTAGCTAGTGAAGTTACTGGGCAAATGAGACCTAACATCTTATGTCTCAAGGTGACGAGCGCAATTGTAGTGCCGCTCAGAATTTTTGGGGTTTTTCAAGAATCCTGAGCGGCACTGCATTGTAATGGGCAGGGCGTATCCATTACCATCAGCTGTGCTACCTGCTCGTCTCGTTACTTATTTTCATAAAAAATAAATAAAAAAAGAGTAAGTTGGTACGATTTTTGATAGGTTACTTTCAAATTACAAACAAGTAATAAATTGTTATTGTTTACTTCTTCCTTATTCACGATCATTATCTCTAAACTACTTCATAATTTATAAAAATAAAAATTTTGAAGCTGCTTAGTTTTAAACACCTAGGTCACCTACCTAGCAATATTTGTAGCAAATAATATTCTCGCTCTACGATTCCCATTATCTAAATTTACAAGGTTGACAAGTGACGTTTTAAAAGTTATTTGTCAGTGGTTGGTACCTGACAGCAAACTGACTTTTTACAGGTGCTTTTGCTAGTATTGACAATCTAGTGTTTTTAAAAATAAATAGATATTTAAAAATGATTTGAACCCGAAAATTCAAACAATCAAAATGTGGAAAAAATACTTATGATGTTTTATAAAGTAAAATTAAAACAATATATTAGTTTCATGTGAGAATTGAATTAAATTTTGCCTCGTGTTCTATTTCACACATGAAAATATACTCACTATCTTTGTTTGTCACGAATAGTTTTCCCATGAATATCGATCGATTACGAAAGACTTGTTTTTGTGATATTTATATTTACACCATGCTCCGTTCACTGTTGTTATGTGATTAGATGGCATATTTGTGTTTTTAAGTTAAAGTGGCAGTCTCACACATCACTATACTTAACAAAAATAGCTTTAAAATTAGCACGTCTTGGTACATATTCATCACAACCACAAGCTTAAACCGTTTCTTTGTAATGGTATAAATTTCAAAAAGTGAATGTGTGTATCAATTTTCGTCCATGTATTGTTGCTCCTTTCTGTAAGTATCTTATTTTCTGAAACTGTTGTGCATGTTACATTAATTATATCAATCTCTTAGACATTCAAATTCGTTATTAAAGTACATCACGATGAAAGAATATTGTTATCAATAAATATTCCTCAATAATTTTTACAAACTAAGTACTTTCTAAGAACTAAAAAGGTAGGTATAAAATTGAAATAAAGAAGTACCTACCTAGTTTATTCTTGCATATATTGTTTTTTTTTTATTTAATTAAACAAGAGCATGTCTCAAGAAGAAAATAGAAATCTTCTAGCTCACACATCCACAGAAATAGCTTTATGCACTTTCTGCATTTGAAATTATTTAATCTTTATTAGAAGTGTACCTTTTTTAGTCTGTGTCGTTTCGAAACTGGTATGTTAAGTTACTCTTCAGGAGAGCTTAAAACTGTTCTTATTTTAATGTAGATCTTTAATTATCTAATTGTCAAAATTTGAGATAAAAATAATGCAGGCAATGATGTATGAAGTTATAATTTACACCATCTGCCATGCTTCGTCACTGCATCTGCTTGTATGATATCAGAAAAATATGAAAATTTTCATAATCAGATGTAGGTAATCAAAAAAAAATGTGTCATACTACTTATTAATAGTACAATTAGTATCACTTTTTGTAAGCCATACAAATAATGTATTTTTTGTTAGCCCTGGGGTTTTAGAATGGAGATTACTTTAAGTATAATAAAATCTCAGAAACGGCACTCTTTTTTTCATGAAATATATTTGATATAGCACATGGTGATTTTTGGGACAAAATCCATATATTACTGAATTTCATCATCATCAAATTCTATGTATCTCTCTGTTTGAAGTTTTATCTTTTGCACAGGAAGTGTGGGACCTACTATTTTACTATAATTACTACTAGGACTACATTTTTGATGATTATTTTTAGGAACAGATCAAAATACATAAGCTAAGTACCCACACCCTTAATTGATCTCATGCTGCAGAAGAGTGTGACCACTCTTGCAGCTTCTTACGAAAGCTTTTTATCTCTGACAAACAAAAATAACACTTTTAACACTTCATCTTGTCTTGTTATTCAATTGAATCAATCATATAAATCAAGACCAATCTGCATTAATTGATGATTCACATATAACAGGGCTTTCATGTTGTTTTTATGACAAATGTCCAGCATATCAATTATTTTGTGTTATTGTGTTAAAAAAAAATCTGTGTATATATACATTATTAACGACCTGTATAGCCGAGTTGTTAGCAATCCTACCTACTAAGCTAGAGGTCCCGGGTTCGAATCCAGCTAGGTGCAAGCATTTATATGATGAATATGGATGTTTGTTTTTAAGTCGTGGATGTTTAATTGTATTTATGTATGTTTATATGAATTTATGTATGTTTAAATAATAAGTTTAATTGTACAATGTTACTTTGTTAATTTGTAAATGTTTACTTTTGATGAAAAAAAAAAGCCTGCTGAGTTTGTATCGCCCATTCATTTTGGAATGGGTGGTAGTTTTTTGACTTTCAATAAGTGATTTCACATCCTATTTTGAATAAAAATATTTGAATTTGAATTTAAGTAAGTAAATTGTATTAAATATATCATTGTCTTGTAACCCATAACACAGGCTATATATGCTTAACTTGGGGCAAGATAATTTGTGTAAAAAGTGTGTCACTATTATTATTATTATTATTATGATGAGCTAGCTAATTAAGTGTCATTTGACATGAATTAATTGGCAGATGGGATACAAGTTTGATATACAGAAGGATTAACATGCTTATATAAACATGCCTGTCAGCCGGCTTGGTAAGCAGAGATAATAGATCCCCATTTGCCATTCTATATTTCTTCTCTTTGTTAGCTCATTTTAGTAAATATTCTCCCTGTACCTAATCCCTAATGGGAATGCTTACAGGAGTAACATTCTAGTAGTTTCTTATGGATACAAGTTACATAAAAAGCAGGCTTTCTGTGGCAATATCACCTGAGTCATATCACATTTCAAACCAACTATTCTTGTCACTTGTTGCGGTATTGCACCCTGTGTCTTAGAAGAAATGTCTCATGTGCCTATAAAACATGGGCACTCACATCCTTCAAATAGGACCATAACTATGCAATTCTATTGTGATTTCATCACAGAAACATATGTGGTATAGTTAATTCTATTATGTGATGAGTACCATTCCACTCTCTTGTAAGTTATATAAGATTTATATTGTCATTCTCCCCCAGGGATACACATAAAGATAATTATTATCATTTGATTAATTCAAACCATTGAAAAATACTAAGATTCATAATAATATGTTAATAGCAATTATATTTTATTAAAACATACATTTTAAATAACAAATAAAAACATGGTAAAGTAAACTTAGAGTAAAAAAATTAAAGAGCATTGAGTTATAATATAAAACATTGCTAAAATGAAATTAAATTGGACAGTTGCCTTTTTTTTATAGTGACATACTTTTACACAAATTATCTTGCCCCAAACTAGGCATAGCCTGTACTATGGGTATAAGACAACAATATGTTTAATACAATATACTTACTTTAAAATACCTAAATACATATAAACATCCATGACTCGGAAACAAACATCCATATTCATTATATAAATGTCTGCACCTACTGGGATTTGAACCCGGGACCTCTAGCTCAGTAGGCAGGTTCACTAACCACTGGGCTATATGCTTTCTTTTGGTTAATCACATAATTCAGTGTAGAATGAATATCAGGTTCAAATTCAATTTAAATAATACATCATTGGTTGATAGCTCTTCAGTGGCTGTGATAAAAAAATAGAGAAAGAATAACATGATAGAGAATAATTTAATCAAAACAAATGGCATTGCTTGGAGTCATTCAAGGCCATAAAAATAAAAAGGTTATAATAGTAAATAATTAATCAAATGGAGTATTAATTTCAAAACAATACAGGAAATATTATTCATGCAAAACTAGTATTGAATACTCTTAAGTAATTAACATTTCCTAATAAACATTGAAATGAAGTTTTCCTTGTTTATCAATTGATATAAGTTGTATTCAATATTGGTATTGGTTACATATTTCCTTTATATTGTGTATTTGCTGTAATGTCAATTGTTTTATTATACAATCTATGTGACACCACATGTCGGCCAGATGGTTATATTATTTATAGGCTGTGCTCCTTACAGTTTCTAGTCTTCACCCTGGGGGCGAAGATGGTTCTTTATATATGTCTAGGTATCTGTACCTTTATGTATACTGGGTGGCCGAGAAGTTGACGTCCAAAGCTAAAATTTTAATTTGGCTCATTTTATTGGCCAATGTTTGAAGCCATAGGCTCGCCATTTTATTTTATTTTTGATACCTTGAACATTTTCACGAATTTAGCTGGAGCAGTCATCTTGAACTTACAACTCAATTTTAAACTAGTTCCGCATTATCTAAACTATTCATAGTTTCTTATGTGGTTATTGCAACTGTAGTTAATAATTATCAACAATAAAATTAACTAAAAGTTTTCAATTTTTTTTTTAAAAAGTCCGGATACTCATCACCATGAGGCTTTCAAATTTTAGCTTTGGACGTCAACCTCTCGGCCACCTGTATAATATATTACATTACACATGCATATTTAAATACACATTGCATAACCTCGAGGAAACAGCCAGTTCACCAGTGGAAGGCTCCTTTGCACAGGATGCCGGCTATATTATGGGTACGACAACGGCGCCTGTCTGCCGTGAAGCAGTAATGTGTAAGCATTATTGTGTTCCGGTATGAAGCTAGTGAAATTACTGGGCAAATGAGACTGAACATCTTATGTCTCAATGTAGAGCCGCTCAGTGTTTTTGGGTTTTACAAGAATCCTGAGCGACACTGCATTGTAATGGGCAGGGCTTATCAATTACCATCAGCTAAACGTCCTGCTCGTCTCGTCCCTTATTGTCAAAAAAAGCCTCGACCAGTCATATTTTGGAATGATCTTCCTGCTGATAAACCATAAACACTACAACTTCTTGCGCCCATTCTTCTCAGATCTGAGGCATACTATCTCGAATAGGGGGTAGTTTTTGACGTAAAATAAGTGATTTTAAATTCTATATTGCGAATGCAGTGCAATTAAATATAATATGTAAGCAACCACTACCTAGGAGAACATGAAATAACTACAGAATTTATCAATGCCTCCTCTCCCAAGATCAGTTACATAAAAGCATTTGGTCTGTGACTGATGTTGCAGTACTTATAGTATGAATGGCACTGGACTCTTACCCTGACATCTATAGAGCATACTTAGACTTTGCTCAGACTTTACTTTGTATTAGCTTAAGCCCAGCATAATTTCATCTGTCAAATACTAAGCTTACACTCAGCGAAGTTCTTTTCTGTTCTTCCTACTGTTATGTACGTTAAGTGGGCCAATGTGACGTTAAAGTAGACCAAAACTGCTCAGAGTCAGCTAAGTTTCACGTAAGTAAGGTCTGAGCAAAGTCTTAGTAAATTCTTTAGATCTCAGCCTTAGCCTAAATAATTAGTCCGTAAAAATTTCACATCAAATTTTATGTATTTTCTTTGATGATTTTTACTTTGTTATAATATTGATAATTTATTTAAAAGTAACTGTTTGTGTTGGAGTGGCTTAAACTAATTGATATCACAACAGCTCGCGACTGGGAGTCGGGATGGCGAGCATGAGTTCGACGCTCGTCGAGACTGTCTCCATCAACTACGAGGACTTTAACGAGAGCTTCCTCACTTGCGGCACGTGCCTATGTTAGTAACACACTTATTATTAGGCATGTCACCTCTCGCTTTAAGCTTGCTATTTGTAATTGTTTACTTGTAAGACCATTTCTTTTTTAATCTCACTTCGCTAATGATATACACCAGTAGTAGGGATTCGCCGGTTCTGGCTCACAGTAGTAGGGATTCGCCGGTTCTGGTTCCTCGATTCTGGCTCACTTGCTCGTGATGCCTACTAAAAAAAAAAAAAAGAAGTTTGGTGTCAAACTAGGGGTTTTGATGTATTTCCGAGCGATTGCGCTGATCCGTTTTTCGATATCTCTTATAGTTTCAAAGTTAGCTTTTTAAATTAAACAGATCCATAATCATTAATAATCACTGGTCATTTAGCTAATGATTGGTGAGCGACTCAATGTCTAAATTTCCATGAACGTGATACAGGTAATTTACTAATTACCTCTATCACATTCGTTACTACGATTAAAAAGACAGTTTCTGTATTTATTATTTATTTTTAAAACATGATTTAAATAAAGTATATAATAAAACATCATTGCAGATTGTATCATTTTCAAAATATTTGATGAAATCATTCAAACTCTTCTTATTAAACTTAAAGTATAGATACATTATGCAGTACTCGCCACACACTGCGGTATATTCATTCTGTACACTTGCAGTATTGTAGTTATACATTCTGCAATTCCTTTGTAAAAACATCAGCTGGAATCCCTGAGGTGGACGACCATATGAATCGAAGTATTGTCCAATACCCTGCTCACCAATGTGTGTTGCAACCCAGTGAGAGCCTGGCTTATTTTCACTATCTACATCGCTGACAATATAACAGGGCGTTACAACGTATATCGACAATCGATTTGATGCGTAAACATTATTTTGAATACTGAGATCAATTTTCTTCAAATAATTCTGTATCTCTATTGTATTCATATTACCCTAGAATAATGTATTTAAAAGTTATTGGATTACAACTTACAATAAAACAAAACATCACTTTAAGTACTTACATATTTAATTTCAAAATTATAAGGCAATATAGTAGTAAGTTTAACTAAAACTAATACACACCCTTACAAACGATCAAACATAAACATAACTGCGGTAATCTACTGAAATATTATGATTTTTATCAATTTTATTGTATAAGAGCTTATTCAAAACGAACTTTGATTTATGAAATATGTAACTTGAGTTAAGTGATAAAGCTCTTTGTCATTTTCTTAATGAAACAAATTTTGAGATAAATACAATACACTTTAGTTTCTGTGATTACTTCCTTTCGCGAATATATCAACAATTCGAGCATCAGATTTCCTCATCGGGTCATTAATTATTTTTAGTATTAGTTTAAGATTTTTCTTCCACCAAACAAATTATAGAGATCAGGTTGTTATATCTTGAAACTAATTGACATTGTTGAGATTGTATAAAGGTTGCATTTCATCAAAGCATCAGGTGATTTAGATACAATTTGTGTCACTGACATCATTCAAAAATATTATAAAATTATTTACGAAAACTGATTTTCCACACCCACACCCAATGCACCCTCTACTACAAAAAGGTTTCATATAATATAATGATACGATTTATTGTTCAACTACCATTTATTGATTATATTTAAATAGAACAATTTATAAGTAAAACAATATACAGTACCTACATCATAACTTACTCCACAAGTTATATATCTAAATAAACGATGTATCTACTCTCATTCTTTAAAAAAAAAATTCAAACTTAAAACTTATAAAACACATATTTTATTTTATGATGACTCCAAGCTAAGGTATCAATATAATTTGCTTAAATATACCGTTTGGTATGACAAACTAGATTTATTTATTCGTTGAGTTAAAATATTATGCTTTATTGACTTAAGTCTATACATTGAACAATATTCATTCTTATTTTTATATAGGCAATATTCATTTTCATATACTTACCTAGTAACACTTATAAAATTTGGAGTTGCATTTTCCCGCAACATCTTACGCATATATATAGATCTAAGTCCTAGGAATTCATTAAATATGTTAACTTTGTTCCATCTTTAAAATAGCCTAACTTCTTATTATTGAGTTTTAGATAACAAAATATTTTTTCTGCATTGTCAGATGTTTCGAAACGCAAATGTAAATCAGGTTTAATATCTCTTTAAAAATTTATATATTAAAGTATAAGTATCAGTGTACAATAATTTTAATATATTTCGATACTTATTTATCATATAGTTATAGTAAAAGTCATCGTATTAGAGTTTTAGAAATATCCAATATACCAATTAATATGTTTATTGAGGAACAATTTAGTCTTTTGTAATTGAACTGCAACCAATTTTCATTTTAAAATAGATAAACTATGGAATTCTATCTTGGCAATTAAATCATACAGTGCAATTTTACATTTACTCTTTTTTCAATATTTTCCATTGTTATTTAAATATTTGAGGTATTCATTAATTTATAAAAATCTTTTCGAAATCAGATGTAGGCAGCTTGTTTATGCATGTTTGTATTTAAATCTATGTAATTTTGTAACCATGCGCTTTGTTTGAATTTTAAAAATCTATGAATTTTTTATAATGAGACGATTTATTGTTAAACTACCATTTATTGATTATATTTAAATATAAAAATTTATGAATAAAACAATATACAGTACCTACATCATAACTTACTCCGCAAGTTTTATATCTAATCTATTCTTTTCAAAAAAAATAATTCAACCTTAAAACTTATATAATATTTATTTTATTTTATGATGACTCCAAGCTAAGGTATCAATATAATTTGCTTAAATATACCGTTTGCTATGACAAACTAGATTTATTTATTCGTTGAGTGAAAATATTATGCTTTATTGACTTAAATCTATGCATTGAATAATATTCATCCTTATTTTCTTATTCTTATTTTTTTGCTACCCAAAAGTCAATATTTTGTTTGTCAATTTTTTTTCTGCAGTCAGAGGTTTTGAAACGCAAATGTAAATCAGGTTTTATATCTGTGTAAAATTTTTATATATTAAACTATCAGTATCAGTGTACAATAATTTTACTTTATTTCGAAACTTATTTAACTAGTGAAAGTCATCGCATTAGCGTTTTAGAAATTTTCAATATATAAAATCCCAACTAAATAGGTTTATTGAAGAACAATTTAGTTTTTCGTAATTGAACTGCAACGAAATTTTCATTTTAAAATAGATAAACTATGGAATTCTATCTTGGCAATTAAGTCTTGTAAAATTTTATATTTAGTCTTTTTTCAATATTGTCCATTGTTCTTTATACCTATATTGAGTTATTCATTAATTTATAAAAATCTTTTCGAAATCAGATGTAGGTAACTTGTTTATGCATGTTTGTATTTAAATCTATGTAATATTTTAACCATGAGCTTTGTTTGAATTTTAAAATTCTATGAATGTTTTGTTTTTTCTGTGTGTGTGTGTGAGACATTGCTTTAAATTTCTGAAGTAAATGCCATATGTATTTTTATTACGAAGGTTTGGAACAAATTTTATGCTTTTTGTATCATCAATACTTACATTTTATATTCTCGGGGCATAAGGATAGGTCAGAATGTAAATCATGCAGTTCAATTGAAAATTCTTGGTCTACTTCCGAAATAAAACCAAATTCAAAATTATCCGGAACATCAAAATTTGTAGGGACATCTACCCATTCAAAACCTTCTGTAGGAAGGAATGGAGATATAGCCCATCAGTAAAGGTTATTAGCATCAAAATAAGTAAAAGTTATAAACGACTTTCGTTTTTCTTTGTCCTGTTCTCGCATAGTCAAAGTCGAAGTTCTTTATTTGCCAGAAATATTCACAAGTAAAGTCGTTACAAATTTAAGAGTAGGCACATGTTTCGTCTTGAGAGACATGCAAATATTTCAGTGGTTTCGTTTTATAATATTGTAACCTTTACTTATTTGTTTAAATTCGCTTTTCATAACGATTCCTACATTGAGATATACAGTCTCAAATACCCGATCCAATAAAAGCTATTTGTGCAAAGCCCTAAAGTAATTCTAATTTAATTTTTGTGCATTTTAACATAGCACCCCAACTTAACCCAGGCGCTGTATAATAATGTGCTGGATCTAGACCATATTATGTCTGTAAACATAGAGCTCGGAAATGTTCAAATACATATTTTGTTTAAAGTGAAACATTGATTTTAAAATATAAATCTGAATTATCTAACTTATAATCTTCATTGGAAATATGTGTGTCGGTAAATGTATTGTAAAATCTATCACGATCATGGAGTGCTGAAAGTTTTAAGCAATCGTGTGGTGTTATAAATTCATATGGATAAATTCTTTTTTTCTAAGACGTAAAAAAATATTATTATTTGGAAAATTTAGTCTTCAATTTTGAAATTGTTCTTCCTTCAAATATTTGACAAGTTTGTCTAAACTGAATGGAAAAAATTTAAACGAATCAACATGTCAGTTGAGTTTTACGATTATTTAATTTTATAGTTTTTGTGAATGCCTTGTATTTTTCTTACGTTTGTGGAATAATATCAATTACTTTTTCAATAGAATTTAATGCATGAACAATGGAAAAGATATTATTCAAATAGTCTTACAAGTAACCTCTATTAAAATAACGTAATGCAATTATATATTGCTTTAAAAAACGTCACAGTTAATGAATCAGCTTTTTGTGGTAGAATAACTTCATATTAAATTAAGAGTAAGTAAATCTTACAAACTACAAACATTAGAATCACCAGAAATGTTTTTGAACTCTATCAAAAATGATATGATATCTATTTGAGAAATCTGTTCGATTGCTTACAATTTTTTACGTTAATTTTTGTCTGCACACTGATTTTAAATATTTGAAAAAAAAAAAATATTTCTAATGAATCTTAATTCAAAATATTTCGCAAACTTACTTATTGAGTACTTATTGTAAGATGACACTCAGTAATTATAAAATCAAAAGTAATTTTAAAAAAGACTAAAAATTAATCCTCACCCTACATTATAGTGCAACTACCTACATGTTTGAAATTAAGATTCTTTAGAAATATTTTTTTTTTCTTGAACAAAATCACTGTGCAGACTAAAATTAACGTAAAAAATTCTAAGCAATCGAACAGATTTCTCAAATAGATATCATATCATTTTTGATAGAGTTCAAAAACATTTCTGGTGATTCTAATGTTTGTAGTTTGTAAGATTTACTTACTCTTAATTTAATATGAAGTTATTCTACCACAAAAAGCTGATTCATTAACTGTGACGTTTTTTAAAGCAATATATAATTGCATTACGTTATTTTAATAGAGGTTACTTGTAAGACTATTTGAATAATATCTTTTCCATTGTTCATGCATTAAATTCTATTGAAAAAGTAATTGATATTATTATATTATATTATTATTGGATCGGGTATTTGAGACTGTATATCTCAATGTAGGAATCGTTATGAAAAGCGAATTTAAACAAATAAGTATAGGTTACAATATTATAAAACGAAACCACTGAAATATTTGCATGTCTCTCAAGACGAAACATGTGCCTACTCTTAAATTTGTAACGACTTTACTTGTGAATATTTCTGGCAAATAAAGAACTTTGACTTTGACTATGCGAGAACAGGACAAAGAAAAACGAAAGTCGTTTATAACTTTTACTTATTTTGATGCTAATAACCTTTACTGATGGGCTATATCTCCATTCCTTCCTACAGAAGGTTTTGAATGGGTAGATGTCCCTACAAATTTTGATGTTCCGGATAATTTTGAATTTGGTTTTATTTCGGAAGTAGACCAAGAATTTTGAATTGAACTGCATGATTTACATTCTGACCTATCCTTATGCCCCGAGAATATAAAATGTAAGTATTGATGATACAAAAAGCATAAAATTTGTTCCAAACCTTCGTAATAAAAATACATATGGCATTTACTTCAGAAATTTAAAGCAATGTCTCACACACACACACACAGAAAAAACAAAACATTCATAGAATTTTAAAATTCAAACAAAGCTCATGGTTAAAATATTACATAGATTTAAATACAAACATGCATAAACAAGTTACCTACATCTGATTTCGAAAAGATTTTTATAAATTAATGAATAACTCAATATAGGTATAAAGAACAATGGACAATATTGAAAAAAGACTAAATATAAAATTTTACAAGACTTAATTGCCAAGATAGAATTCCATAGTTTATCTATTTTAAAATGAAAATTTCGTTGCAGTTCAATTACGAAAAACTAAATTGTTCTTCAATAAACCTATTTAGTTGGGATTTTATATATTGAAAATTTCTAAAACGCTAATGCGATGACTTTCACTAGTTAAATAAGTTTCGAAATAAAGTAAAATTATTGTACACTGATACTGATAGTTTAATATATAAAAATTTTACACAGATATAAAACCTGATTTACATTTGCGTTTCAAAACCTCTGACTGCAGAAAAAAAATTGACAAACAAAATATTGACTTTTGGGTAGCAAAAAAATAAGAATAAGAAAATAAGGATGAATATTATTCAATGCATAGATTTAAGTCAATAAAGCATAATATTTTCACTCAACGAATAAATAAATCTAGTTTGTCATAGCAAACGGTATATTTAAGCAAATTATATTGATACCTTAGCTTGGAGTCATCATAAAATAAAATAAATATTATATAAGTTTTAAGGTTGAATTATTTTTTTTGAAAAGAATAGATTAGATATAAAACTTGCGGAGTAAGTTATGATGTAGGTACTGTATATTGTTTTATTCATAAATTTTTATATTTAAATATAATCAATAAATGGTAGTTTAACAATAAATCGTCTCATTATAAAAAATTCATAGATTTTTAAAATTCAAACAAAGCGCATGGTTACAAAATTACATAGATTTAAATACAAACATGCATAAACAAGCTGCCTACATCTGATTTCGAAAAGATTTTTATAAATTAATGAATACCTCAAATATTTAAATAACAATGGAAAATATTGAAAAAAGAGTAAATGTAAAATTGCACTGTATGATTTAATTGCCAAGATAGAATTCCATAGTTTATCTATTTTAAAATGAAAATTGGTTGCAGTTCAATTACAAAAGACTAAATTGTTCCTCAATAAACATATTAATTGGTATATTGGATATTTCTAAAACTCTAATACGATGACTTTTACTATAACTATATGATAAATAAGTATCGAAATATATTAAAATTATTGTACACTGATACTTATACTTTAATATATAAATTTTTAAAGAGATATTAAACCTGATTTACATTTGCGTTTCGAAACATCTGACAATGCAGAAAAAATATTTTGTTATCTAAAACTCAATAATAAGAAGTTAGGCTATTTTAAAGATGGAACAAAGTTAACATATTTAATGAATTCCTAGGACTTAGATCTATATATATGCGTAAGATGTTGCGGGAAAATGCAACTCCAAATTTTATAAGTGTTACTAGGTAAGTATATGAAAATGAATATTGCCTATATAAAAATAAGAATGAATATTGTTCAATGTATAGACTTAAGTCAATAAAGCATAATATTTTAACTCAACGAATAAATAAATCTAGTTTGTCATACCAAACGGTATATTTAAGCAAATTATATTGATACCTTAGCTTGGAGTCATCATAAAATAAAATATGTGTTTTATAAGTTTTAAGTTTGAATTTTTTTTTTAAAGAATGAGAGTAGATACATCGTTTATTTAGATATATAACTTGTGGAGTAAGTTATGATGTAGGTACTGTATATTGTTTTACTTATAAATTGTTCTATTTAAATATAATCAATAAATGGTAGTTGAACAATAAATCGTATCATTATATTATATGAAACCTTTTTGTAGTAGAGGGTGCATTGGGTGTGGGTGTGGAAAATCAGTTTTCGTAAATAATTTTATAATATTTTTGAATGATGTCAGTGACACAAATTGTATCTAAATCACCTGATGCTTTGATGAAATGCAACCTTTATACAATCTCAACAATGTCAATTAGTTTCAAGATATAACAACCTGATCTCTATAATTTGTTTGGTGGAAGAAAAATCTTAAACTAATACTAAAAATAATTAATGACCCGATGAGGAAATCTGATGCTCGAATTGTTGATATATTCGCGAAAGGAAGTAATCACAGAAACTAAAGTGTATTGTATTTATCTCAAAATTTGTTTCATTAAGAAAATGACAAAGAGCTTTATCACTTAACTCAAGTTACATATTTCATAAATCAAAGTTCGTTTTGAATAAGCTCTTATACAATAAAATTGATAAAAATCATAATATTTCAGTAGATTACCGCAGTTATGTTTATGTTTGATCGTTTGTAAGGGTGTGTATTAGTTTTAGTTAAACTTACTACTATATTGCCTTATAATTTTGAAATTAAATATGTAAGTACTTAAAGTGATGTTTTGTTTTATTGTAAGTTGTAATCCAATAACTTTTAAATACATTATTCTAGGGTAATATGAATACAATAGAGATACAGAATTATTTGAAGAAAATTGATCTCAGTATTCAAAATAATGTTTACGCATCAAATCGATTGTCGATATACGTTGTAACGCCCTGTTATATTGTCAGCGATGTAGATAGTGAAAATAAGCCAGGCTCTCACTGGGTTGCAACACACATTGGTGAGCAGGGTATTGGACAATACTTCGATTCATATGGTCGTCCACCTCAGGGATTCCAGCTGATGTTTTTACAAAGGAATTGCAGAATGTATAACTACAATACTGCAAGTGTACAGAATGAATATACCGCAGTGTGTGGCGAGTACTGCATAATGTATCTATACTTTAAGTTTAATAAGAAGAGTTTGAATGATTTCATCAAATATTTTGAAAATGATACAATCTGCAATGATGTTTTATTATATACTTTATTTAAATCATGTTTTAAAAATAAATAATAAATACAGAAACTGTCTTTTTAATCGTAGTAACGAATGTGATAGAGGTAATTAGTAAATTACCTGTATCACGTTCATGGAAATTTAGACATTGAGTCGCTCACCAATCATTAGCTAAATGACCAGTGATTATTAATGATTATGGATCTGTTTAATTTAAAAAGCTAACTTTGAAACTATAAGAGATATCGAAAAACGGATCAGCGCAATCGCTCGGAAATACATCAAAACCCCTAGTTTGACACCAAACTTCTTTTTTTTTTTTTAGTAGGCATCACGATTCTACACCATTCTTTTGAAATCACCAAAAACAAACTGGCATAATAATCGCCATTATTATTAATATTTATAAAAAAACTATCCCTAGAAAATACCAATTCAATGGCGTATTTTGTGCGTAAAAATGCGTTCGGAAAATTCATATTTTTATTCCAAAATTGGCTTGGCCACATACCTTACTCCCTTCCCATCAATGACAGGATTCCTGCATTGATGCGCTGCCAAAAAAATACCATCCGATACAAAAAAACGGACTGCAGCTTTAAAATCTCTTGCCTAATTCTGAATAACCCGATTATTTGGTAATCAAAAACTAGTGGTGTATACAAAATTTGCGCCACAATTTATAAACGATGGGATAACCGAACTTGCGCCTCCAGAGATAATCACATTGTAATTTATCAAAGATATTGATCAGATGTTTAGCTATGTAGTAGGTACACTCTTTGGGTTAAATAAATAGCGGCAATTTCGGATTCCGCATCGTCTATAAGTTGTGGGCTTCGGGCCAATATTGGATGACATAAATGCGCAGGTACATAATAATATGTTCGTTGGTTGCGTACCCGCGTATTCTATTGCAAGTGGGACCCTATTTTTTACTCTTGCGAATTTAATAACATCGCTCAAGATGCGTGCTAAAATAAATAAAATATTATCAACTAAGGATATATTAAAGTTTTTTATAATACGCCAACAAGATGTTAGCGATATCGACGTTGTTGTGATTAACTGATTAAACACTCAATGAGGAATAAGTTCGCTGAAGTCAAAAACGTGTTGATTCTAGTTGTACGCCTGTTATTTAGTATAAAGACATTCCGTCGGGTCAATGAACTACGCTTTATAAACGTAAGCAGCGCAGTGTCTGCGGTTTCCCAATTTCCTAAAGCTCGAACTTAATATAAATTCTATCGCATATTACCTACCAAATAGGTGAGCCCAATGATTGATATAAAAAGATATTATATTGGGATTTAAGCATTGCTTGCTTTCATCAAGATGTACGTGTATATCTATCATTATATTTTTACCGACTCTTGCAAAGTATTTTGAAGTATCTGTACTAATATTACAACTATCAAAATTTAATACTTATTTGATTTTGTGAAATCTGACACACACACAGATTGCACATAGGCTATGTTATATTGATGTAATGTCAACGCGTTCTAAGTCACTGGTAACAGCTTGTTAGATACATAGCTATTGAAGCGTATTACACAACTCTCTGAAACAGTGACCTCAATTACATCGAGTGTTTAAACATGTGTTTTATTTTTAATCGTATAAGTTTATGTTTCGCCTTTCGCGGAATGTGTACATTAAACATGTGGATGTGTCATTTGCTCTACCTTCAAAAGCTTTGAATGTTCATAATCCCCGCGCGTTAAAACAGAGACAGGCCGCCATCTTAGTGACGTCACTTCCGATAAAAGAACCGTTTGAATTCTGATAACTGGCTGGTGACTTCACGTAGATATTAATATGACATACCTATTGTAAGGTGCGGGGATTATAGCAAAAAAAAATTGTTTCAGGCACTTACGATGGAAGCGAGCATACTCCCAAACTTCTCCCATGCTCCCACACAGTCTGCTTGCATTGCCTTACACGAATAGCAGCGTCACAAACTAGAGATTCAGGAAGTTTCCGGTGTCCAATTTGTCGTGAGCTAATCACAATACCCAGAGGAGGAGTGGCAGCACTGCCGCCTTCGTTTCTTGTCAATCAACTACTTGACTTAATGGCAAGACAGAGGCGGGAAGTAATACCGCAGTGTAGCTCCCATCCGGGCAGAGAATTGCTGTTTTGCGAAACTTGTGATTGCGTTTTCTGCCGACATTGTGCCGACGGCCCTCACAGTGATACACCTTGCGATCATACAGTAGTGCCGTTCTCTATAGCCTTAAAGAGAATGTCTGAAATACTTTTGTATAGAGCCAATGAGTGCCTTAGTAAACTTGGAACGGCGAGAGAAGCTGTTGCGAGTGAACTGAGAAGACTTGAAGCTGCCGCCAGCGCGGCTGAAGAAGCTATAGATAGACACTTTGCTGAGTTGCGAAGTGCTTTAGATAAACGACATAGCGAATTGAAATCGGCCGCAACTGCAGCGGCAACGCATAAGCGGAAACTACTCGAAGAGCAGTTAAAATTGATTGACGCTGAAAAAAGTAAAGTAAGTAAAACAAACGATTCTACTGCTTTAGATTTAAGCCATGATTTTCTTCCTGAGGCAGCATATTGCGTTTGTGTTTTGCCAGTTTTTAGGGGTAACCTAGGACTTACCTATCTGGCTGTTTAAATAATTACCACATACGTTACTCTGCGGTCTTCAGTTAAACTTAACATAATTGTTGCCGCCGAAAATACCTGACGGGATAAAAAATTTTTACTGAATGGAAACAAAAGTGCAAGAAAGCGAAACACGGCTGAATACGCGTTAAGATGGCTTTGGATATACGGTATTAAATACAAGCCAATTATGGACTTTACAGTCTTTGTATTAGGGCCCTATTTTATTGAGTGCGGAGCTCTCAATTTTATGGCGATAGTTGATGGTTGGTATGCAGCAATATCTCTTATATCTTCTAATTATTATCTTCTGTGCATAATAGTGACACTTTGAAGTCGTAACGACATAAAACTTCCTGCGGTTCCTGTAATTTTGTTTGGATCGTATTACTGTTAGCTATAAACAGTAAAACGATGCAAACAAAATTACATTGTACCTGTTACTGTTGAAACGAAAAACGAAACAATAAAATCTGTCGTACAGGGGCGTAGTTGCGGCCGTAGTTGTTCGTTATTCTACTACTGATGGGTAAATGTATTTTCAGAGCTTTTTCCTATTATATTTTGAATAAATTAATGATTTAAGCAATGTGTGCATTTCGTTTGAGCTTCGCCGCATCCACAAATTAAAAGAGCCAAGGGTAAGGCATGTCCATTGTCCATGCAGCTTTCGAACTGAATTACGACAGTACCATTTATGTTAAGCGCTGTCTTTAAGATTAGATTCTTCTTCATATTAGATCCTATATATTAGATTCTTATGAATTCCTAGGTGGAGGCAGAATGTTCTGGTCTCCAACAGCAAGTAGAAGTCCGCGAAGTGAGTAGTCGGGCAGCGGCACTTGGTGCGAGGCTCGGGGACGCTGCAGCCCTAGCGGAGCCCCGAGAAAACGCCTTCCTAGCGGTGGACTTTGCTCACAATGATGCTCAGCAGAGGTTCTCTGAAGCGCTTGCTATGTTGGGTAGAGTTCGGACCAGTACCACGTTCCCGGGACTATGTACTTTACAATTAGGTGAGTGGCTTTTAAACTTATTTTCATATTTTAGTACAGTTTATAAAAGATTTCGACCGAATTTCTATCTACTTGGAAGATTTAAATTTTAAGATCCGTATTCCAGAAGGTTTCTTAATACGTAATCGGTGACCTATTGTGTTTTCTGTTTTCAAATCTGTGCATAAGAGAGACAAGATACACTTAAAAACGCCTTCTGCGATACGGAACTGAATACGAAAGCTCGAAGCTCAAAAATTGCCTTCCCAACCCGAAGCAGAAGCAGATTTGTACTGAGTTGAGAAAACACGCAAACATATATTTTTAGACAAGTTTTGTGGTGAAAGTATAGCATTTCGAGATATGAACACTACTTAATCCTGTTACACATATCCTTAAGTCTTATTTTTAGGTTGCTAATGCTTGCTGTTGGTTATAGTTAACACTGCCGAGCATTTTTGAACTACCACTTTTCTTTGAAGATAAACAAGTTTTTTTGGCATGGCGTGACGCATTGTTTTGGTACTTCTCTCAGAAAAGTTATTCTTATAGCTTGTACCTTTTTGTGTAGGTTGTCATTTATTCAGATTAGTAGTGAATAACGAGGATTGTAAGCATATAAACTGTATTCCACGCAAGAATTTTGAAAATCAATATTTTCTATAAGCCAATGCTTTGTTACATTGATGGCGGGCCGGCAGCCGTGAACTCATATCGCTCAAGGTTGGTGGCATTTAGTGTCGCCTTAACACAAACTACGGCCCGTATTCCAGCAGGTTTCCGAATACGTAATCAGTGATTTATTGTGTTTGCTGTCTTTTACACTGTGCACTAGAGAGACAAGATACACTTACTAACGCTTTTTGCAATACAGATCTGAATTTGAGCGCTCAAAACAAAAAAGCGGCCAGTTGCGAGTCGGACCCGCCCATGAAGGGTTCCGTAGCAGAAAGTAACATAAAATTAAAGTTGTAGTTCGTTGTAACTTTGATCGATGTTTTAATACTAGTGTATTTTCTTAGTTAAGTTATTGATAAGTCAACATTACAATTAGGTATGATGAAATTTTGGATCTAACAAGAACCCTAAAAATCGCCTTACTGACTCTTGAAGGAGATTTTCACACGCTTAACACAAACTCCGGCTGCTATTCTAGAATATGAAAGGTAGTCCATGATCGATTATATTTTGTCACTGTCTTCGTAACTGTGTATAACAGAGAGAACATGACTATAAAAAATTATGCATGGATTAGAACAACTAACACATCCGTCGCAATGACTTTCGAAAAATTTCATACTCAAACATCCAAGAATCATTTTAAATATTCCGTTATACTTTCGGACAATCCTAAGTACAGTGGTTGTCTGTACACGAGTGTTTGATATCAGAGCTCCACCACAAATTGACTGCTGTTTACTTGTTAGTGTTGCTACGATGCCAGCCTTAAAATTGTTAGTGTTTGAGCAAATTAAGCGTAAAATATTGAGAGATACCAGAACAAAATCAGTATTATTTTCTGCATAAGTATCTATCCATGTTTTGAACTATAAATATAGACACAC
This sequence comes from Leptidea sinapis, assembly GCF_905404315.1. Taxonomy (NCBI): domain Eukaryota; kingdom Metazoa; phylum Arthropoda; class Insecta; order Lepidoptera; family Pieridae; genus Leptidea; species Leptidea sinapis. Next base: position 1,997,042 of record NC_066305.1, on the reverse strand, counting down.
TTTTACACAAATAGTCTTGCCCCAAACTAGGCATAGCCTGTTGTACTATGGGTACAAGACAACGATATTTTTAATACAATATACTAACTTATACGTACAGAAATCCATATAAACATCCATGACCCGGAATCAAACATCGATATTCATCATATAAATGTTTGCATCGTGATTCAAACCCTGTCTGTTTCTGTGTCGAAACGGTTACTCACGTAATCCTGGAACGTGCAGGGGTGGCCAAGCAACGGGCAAAAACCTGTCGCTCCGAGTAGTCTGCGAACTACCCCAGGAGTGTTCTGAACTTCTGGAAGGTGTGGGCTGGTTGGACCAACACTGTTCTCAAACTGGAACCAACTAAGTGGTCTAATAGCGGAAACAGGAGCCTTTTTACCATACTATTATACTTAGAGATTTCCCTTTCTCTGACGATTGTGTGGGAGATTCTTAACATCAATAACATAATTTTACATCTCTCGGATTCAGTAAGTAGGTCCTTATTACCCCCAAATGGGGCTTGTAGGTGACCAATTAGCGTTCTAGGGTAATAATGTAGCTAGAAAAGCCCTAGGGCGGTAAGTAATTTAAAAAAAAACTCTTCACTCTTTCAAAAAGTTCGCGTACATCTAACCATCATACTGGCAATAGACATCAAGCATTCAGCCCAATGACAAAAGAGGTCGCTTCGCTATTCAGCCTTGTCTTCGTATGAGTATTATATAGTCATCAATTTTAAATATCGAACGGCGATCTCAATTTCGTTCTTGAAAAAAAGAATTAAAAAACAAATGAAAAAAGGCGGGAATAGAAAACTTTTAATTTAAATATTGTTTGTTTTTGGGATTTTTTTATAATTACGTGCTAATTAGGAAAAAAAACATGAATTCTGCAAGTGATGAAGATATATGCTGCACTCCCGATTCCCGAAAATGGAATGGTATGGTATGGTATAGGGGCTCCTGTTTCCGCAATTAAACCACTAGCATGGGTCCATTTTGCGTGCAGTAATGGCCAGTTCCTCCAACCTGCCCAGCTCCTTCCAGAAGTTCAGAACATTCCTGGGGTGTTCACAGACGTGTGACCCGTTAGGGTGCCCACCATTATACGGATGTCATGTCTGTTGAGGCTGGTAAGTCTACGTGTCGGTTTGGGCGATAGTGCAGGTATCGCCACCTTCAACTGTCTACAGCTTGAGACATTCATCCGTCGGGTGTTGTGTAGGTCGTTGGTAATAGAGCGTTTCCATGAGCGCATTTGGCTGAAGGGCAGTGGCAGAAGTGGCAATGGACCAGTCACTATATTTGCCGATGCCCGCCTTGCAAGCTCATCCGCTGCATCATTACCCAACGAACCGCTATGTCCCTTGATCCATTGCAGAGTTACCTGGTTATAAGAGGCAACTTGCTCCAGGGTTTGGTGACATTCGTGTATTAGTGCTGAGTTGTATGTGGTACCCTTCAGCGCTGTTAATACCGCCATACTGTCAGAAAGAAATCTGATGGTGTGGCCATGTACCTTCCTTCTTAATATAGCGCTGGCGCCTTCCTTGATGGCTACGCACTCACATTGGAAGATGGAGCTGTGTGTGCCCAAGGGAATGGAAATGTGTATGTTTAGTTCCTGTGAGAATATGCCGGCACCAGTTCCAGTAGCCATTTTCGAGCCGTCTGTGTAAATTCTTAATTCGTGTACACCTGACTGGTCAGCATCTTTCTCATATAGCTGTACGTGATAGTTTTTATGGAAGGTATGTGTTTTAGGTATCTTATCACATGGTGCCTCACAGAGTGGATAATCCTTTGTTACCCTATTCCAGAGCTTATCTGTTAGGCCGTCTTCATTCTTCCATACACCCAACAGCTTTAGACGTAGAGTCGCCATTGTCGCTTCTTGTTGAAAGTGTATGTCGAGTGGTGTTAGCCCTAGAATAGTTTCAAGGGCAGAAGTAGGCGTGGTGCGCATGCATCCTGTTATGGCTCTGCAGGCCAGCCGCTGGAAACGCTGCAGCTTGGTTTGTACTGTCACAAGCTCTGTCCTGGGCCACCAAGCTATTGCTCCGTAGGAGATAATTGATCTGATGACTGCTGTATAGAGCCACCTGCTTATCTTTGGAGCAAGACCCCAGGTTTTGCCTATGAGTCTTCTGCACTGCCAAAAGATGATGCATGCTTTTTTCAGCTTGTGTTCAAGGTGTTTGTTCCAAGCAACCCGAAAATGGAAACTGAAGCAGTAAGTAACAATATTTTATTATTGTAATGCCGGTTTTTTTCTACTTACCTCACAATCGAGATGTAAAGCAGAGTAGTTAGCTCAGGTGTAAGCATCAATTGCAGCCCGAGATATTTAGGCGCCTTGGCTACTAATCTATTATTAATACAGTTTTGAATAATAGTTTTATTCGATATTGAATTAGAGCTGGTGAATTTACAGCCAGAAGGTTCAACCCATACCTACTACGACCACTTGGTACTACGGTAAATTTTCATTTGTGCACTGTTGTTCGCGCTATAGAAAGCTTAATCCCGGTCTGTATTTTGTGTCAAATATTTCTAACAATCGGCCGCCCATGTAGATTTCGATCTACAATCGGATTTACATACAATTTTGTGGGTTCAGATATTTTTTAAGCTAAATTGTCTTTTATGTAAAGGTGCGTTATGACATGAGCTATAGCAAGAGCAGTAAGCAGCTGTTCAGAGATGAGCCGGAACAAACAAGCACAAAGAAATACAGACCAAAATTACACACACTCGCACGGAACGAGAGAGGTCGTGGGTTCGAGTCCCGCATCGTTCATAAAATTTTGTTTTCAAACTTTATTTGCGTATTAATGCTAGAATTGCGGGTTATCACTTTAGAAACATAACAAATTGTTTAGATTTGCAGGAGCGACAGTTCAAGTCAATTTACTAATATGCAAATGATGGGGTTCAGCAGGTTATCAACTGTAAATTAGATCCTGTAGATGAAGTCACAAGCTGAGAGTTGAACAAAGCATACAAGATTTTATGACGATACGTCACTCGAACGGTTAGCTCAGTTGGAAGAGCACTCGCACGGAACGCGAGAGGTGGTGAGTTCGAGTCCCGCGTCGTTCATAATATTTTGTTTAGATAATAATTATCAAATTAGTTTTCCGGTATAAGTCTAGGCTAATGCATTTACTAAAAAGTTACTACTTTGACACCAACAGAAACAGCCACTTCATTACAAATTTTACTTATATGTATGAACTGCACAAAAAAAAACACTACATTACTACTATTTGGCTGAATTTATTAGATTTCTAGAATTCCCGTTATGGTTTATACTCTTTTATCCAAGTTCAACGATGCCAAGAAAATGACACTGTAAATAACAGCACAAATCGTTGTACTAGGTAACCAATAGGAAATTTAATATTGTATGAAATATTACACCAGAGATAATATTTCACATGAAAGCGTAGGATTACTATAATCATTGAATTATGTTTCGCATCGAAAATTTAGTAATTTGTGCAAATTATGCTGTTGAAAACTTACTGACCATTTGTCGCAGCGTAATACTAGAAACAAACGAAGCCTAAAATGTGACTATGTAGATAATAGAGTAATATTCTAGTTACAATTATAAATATTGCGTAACGGTGATGTCCACTTAATTTTTTTTTGTATAATAAACACAAAAATATAAGCTAAATAGGTGATCACCAGATGTTTTCATCTTTGGCTATTAAGTACTTACAATGCCTTAAGGCTTTAGCTGAACAAGAATATTTAAAGGGGCGAGACGAGCAGGACGTTCAGCTGATGGTAATTGATACGCCCTACCCATTACAATGCAGTGCCGCTCAGGATTCTTGAAAAACCCAAAAAATCTGAGCGGCACTACAATTACGCTCGTCACCTTGAGACATAAGATGTTAAGTCTCGTTTGCCCAGTAATTTCACTAGCTACGGCGCCCTTCAGACCGAAACACAGTAATGTTAACACATTACTGCTTCACGGCAGAAATAGGCGCCGTTGTGGTACCCATAATCTAGCCGGCTTCCTGTGCAATGTAGCCTCCCACTGGTATAATAATAGTTGATCCACCAGATGTTTTCATCTTTGGCTATTAAGTGCTTACAATGCCTTAAGGCTGTAGCTGAACAAGAATATTTTTTTTATGAGTTTAAGAGGTGAGACGAGGACGTTCAGCTCATGGTAATTGATACGACCTGCCCGTTACAATGCAGTGCCACTCAGGATTCTTAAAAACGTAAATATTCTGAGCGGCACTACAATTGCTCTCGTCACCTTGAGACATAAGATGTTAAGTGTCATTTGCCCCGTAATTTCACAGAAACAAAGTAATGCTTATTCAATATGCTATACGAATATTTAAGTTCATCATTTTTTAATTTCCACGGTGACAAATAAACACAATTTTGCATTTTCGTGATGTCTGGACTTAGTGTATGCTTGATAATCCAACTGATGTTAAGTAGCATTATCTGCCCTTAACAGTGGAAGTTTGAATATTCTATAACTGTTAACCTATAACAATATAGGAAAACTACTCGACCAACAGAGTACTCGTCAGTTTTCTAAGCTAAACGAGTTTTCTTATATGGATGCTTTATTTACTAACTTGTCTAGATAGAACTTTGCTTTGCAATAGCAACAAAAACAACTAGCCAGAATTGATTTTTACCAGTGGGAGGCTCCTTTGCACAGGAAGCCGGCTAGATTATGGGTACCACAACTGCGCCTTTTTCTGCCGTGAAGCAGTAATGTGTAAACATTACTGTGTTTCGGTCTTAAGGGCGCAATTGTAGTGCCGCTCAGAATTTTTGGGTTTTTCAAGAATCCTGAGCGGCACTGCATTGTAATGGGTGTATCAATTACCATCAGCTGAACGTCCTACTCGTCTCGTCCCTTATTGTCATTAAAAAAAATTTAAACTATTTTGTGAATAGTCCGCAAGTATTCGTTGCTGCTACTGTTTGTAAACATGCCGTCTCACTTTGTCTTTTTTTTAATCTATTGTATGACCATGGATGCTAGACCACCTTCGCACGACACGCCACAAATTAGGATATCATCCCCACCATCTGGATGTGTGACGGTCCTCCACAGTGCGGTTTTAAAGGAGCTTTCTTCCACGTACTACAAAGCTGTGGAATGAGCTTCCTTGTGCGGTGTTTCCGGGACGATACGACATGGGTACCTTCAAAAAAAGCGCGTACACCTTCCTTAAAGGCCGGCAACGCTCTTGTGATTCTTCTGGTGTTGCAAGAGAATGTGGGCGGCGGTGATCACTTAACACCAGGTGACAGGTGAGGTACGCTCGTTTGTCCTCCTATTCCATAAAAAAAAAGATATGCCCATGATACTTCAGTCGAGTTTGGGCAATTTGGGCTTGCAGAGTTATTGCAGCTCTTCAATATTTTCCATGTAATGAGTTGATTTTGAGATATGTATAATTTGTATTTAATATAAAATCATTTAATTACTTGTTTTTTTTTTTTCATTTATTTACTTTTTTTTTATGGTGACCGGTAATTTTTTATATTCGGGTAAAATATACACTACGTATATGGTATTTGGATGGCTAGTCGTATGCGTTTCACTGACAATATCTTTTTATAACTTTTGTTTAACTTATACGCTAATAATTACGCAATTTACATGTTTAAGCAGTTCGGATACTCCGATGTAGTTTCGATCACATCCGGTGACGTTACAAAAGAATGGGGTTTTTCCTTATTTTGTTCGTATCTCATATCGACAGGAAGCCTCGTAATTGACATCAATATATTTTGTTATTGTAAGTTTAAGTAGGTGTAATGTATGGTATCTTAATTATTGAATATTGTCTTAATAAGCTAACGTCATTTAATGTTAAAAAAATCCACATGAGAAAATTTAAATTCAAATCATAGGCTATGTTCACATTAATTTACGTCAAATGGAGAGAACATCTGAGAAATACAAATGTTTTTTTAATAAATAGTTAGTTATAGTTATTCAAAGTTTTGCTTACGCATGATAAGTTACTGTTTTATTTATTTTTAATCGTTCCTAATTAATTATAAAGCACAAATCGTTATTTTTATGCCAACAAATGCGTGCTTACCGTAGTAACCTACATTAAAAAAATTGCCATTGAAGGGTCGAGCTTTTAAGTTGGCTGATAATTTTTTCTTGGGGAATAGTCGCTCAATCCCATGTATACAGACAGATTTATTATATATTATAGGTTCTGTGCCTATGTTGTCATCTTAAGTATAAAACAGGAGGGTAGATCATCTTACAAGCTCTCGTTTTCATAGTCATACTCCTAGACTGTCGCGGTCAGCATGTAGATTTTATATTATTTTCCTAAACAATAAAAAAGAAAAACATGAATACACAGTTCTGAACAAATAAAGCGAAACTTATAGTTTACTTTAGATTTCGTTTGCATAAGCGCATTTTACATCCGTTATTGTAACAATAGGTCCGTTAGTATAACAGTACCTACCTGTTCACATAGAAGTAATTATACACAGAAGAAACATAGGTTATGCGAAGTACAGTGAATAGTATGCTGATATTTAATTTACGATTAAAATGTATCTTAAGTAATTTTTAGTAAAAAGATCGCAGTTTAATATTATTAACCAAAACGAAAGCATATTATTAAACAAAAAGGGCCTAAAATGTATCCTTGGTGCACCTTGCTGATGCATGAATGGTTTGCTACATTAAATGAATAAATAAAGTATATTACTTCAGTACGACATTTGTCAAGGTTTTGCTTTCAATTATATCGAGCGGTAATTTAAGAAGTACCTATTTTCCATCAGGATAATCCATGTGGATCATCACACAGTTAAATGCTTTCGATAAATTCAGAAAAATTTGAAACTAAATAAATTTCGATACAGTCAAAATCTCTTACAACAACAATTTGTGTGTATTTAAATTTGTTTGTACTTATAAACATGGGGTACTTATCTTAAAAATGTTTTAAATTTTTTAAAATAATTTATAAAAATATTATAATTTTTAAATAATATATCATACATTTGAAGTATTGGATATTTATATCCATTTAACATCTGACTGCTTTCTGAATAACTCAACGTGGAAATAATAAAACTAAACAAAAACGTGTAGAATTTAGTTGTTAATGTTATCCTCAGTTTGTAAACAAAATTCACGTGCTCACGTGGCTGCTCTATAAGCAAGTTTATTTTTATCCGTAAAGGAAACGAATTCGCTTGAATCAATGTCAATTTTTTAACCGACTTCAAAAAAGGAGGAGGTTATCAATTCGTCGGTATGTTTTTTTTTTATGTTTGTTTACTCAAAACTTTCTACTGGTTGAACCTTTAATGGTGGCTGTAATTCTTTTTTGGTTGGTTGGTATCTTGGCTAACACCGACTCCAAAAATAACAATAATCGTAACTAGAATTAGATTAATTAATTAGACTGTATAAAAATACGCACATATTTTTATACTTTTTAGTGCATATTATATCTATTGTTTTGGTAGTGTTTTTGAAGCCGGTTGTTTATTTGTTAATTTTGTTTTAAACAGTTTATTACATTCATTAATTTTTATTACATGAAATATACTAGCGATTGCTTCTTTCCCAAGGTGTGGTATTACGCTATATAATAATATAGTCTTAACGCACAGACGGAAGATTAAAAGGTAAATTTTAAGAAACACTGTGGAAGTAACTTCTTTCCAGCGACGATGCACGTGGAAGGAGGTCGAGAACCGCGCTTTGGTAGAACGGCTTCTCACCTAAATAATGTGGGTAGAGTGGCAGTTTGTAACGTAACACGAAGTAAATTTGGCGGCAGGAATTAGTTTATATAGCTCTATGAACCACTGTATCTATTGTCTAATGGTTAATTAATGTTTAGTTACCTGTGCAAAACACCCAGTAGATATTCACTGCTATTATTTAAAATAAATTATTGTGTTAGTATTAAAATTAAACTTATAATCACCACACGGTTTCTCGACAATGTCGCTGATGAAATGTTACTGATTAAATTAATTATTAGTATTTATAATGAATTATTTCTTTGGCCGTGTCAAGTAATGTAGGCAATTTTATTATTATCAATTAAAAAATCTTTAACGATGTATTTTTTTTCTAAGAATTCGTTTGTGATTAAGATAGTGGTTCTTTTGCTGTCGTAATAATATCCTAGCTCTACTCCACGATTTTAGCCACATGTAATCAAATCGTGAAATACCTACTGGGCATAACACGAAATACATATGTAGATGAAATAGACATTCGGTGTCGAGGAATTTTTCGGATGCCCTTAATATTTTTTTTAGAACATGATAAGTACGTACAAGGTATGTATTAACCTGTACGTTAGCCCCTAAATCAATAAAGAAAAAAAAACCTGTACGTTAGTGCACACAGCATTTATAAAGCAGTTCTCGAGGGCTTTTCTTCCGATAGCAGTGGGAGGCTCCTTTGCACATGGTGCCGGCTAGATTATGGGTACCACAACGGCGCCTATTTATGCCGTGAAGCAGTAATGTGTAAGTATTACTGTGTTTCGAACTAAAGGGCGTCGTAGCTAGTGAAATTACTGGGCAAATGAGACTTAACATCTTGTCTCAAGGTGACGAGCGCAGTTGTAGTGCCGCTCAGAATTTTTGGGGGTTTCAAGAATCCTGAGCGGCACTGCATGGTAATGGGCAGGGCGTATCAATTGCCATAAGCTGAACGTCCTGCTCGTCTTGTCCCTTATTTTCATAAAAAAAAAGATTTCACTAGATGTATACGCCTAGGCTAGATATAAGTACCTACCCATATTATTCTGTCTATCCTATTTCTCACGAAACCTTCTACCATCATCATCATCACCATCAGCCGGAAGACATCCACTGCTGGACAAAGGCCTTCCACAAAGATCGCCATTACGATCGGTCCTGCGTTGCCCTCATCCAACCTACTCCTACGATCTTGACCAGATGGTCGGTCCACCTTGTGGACATCCCCCACAAGATGGACCGCTATAACATAGGAGCCTTAAAAATGATGTATATCCTTAAAGGGCGGCAATACTCTTGCGGTAAGGCTACAGATCATGGGAAATGTTCTAAATTTTTTTTAACATAAAATCGCCACGAAGGTCGTTCCTGTGATACTCTAAATCAACGTATTCCGGCGATCTTGACCAGATTGTCGGTCTATCTTGTGGGGGGCCTTCCAACACTACGCCTTCCGGTACGTGGTCGCCATTCGAGGACCTTACTGCGCCAGCGGCCATCTGTCCGTCGAGCTATGTGCCCTACCACATAGAAAGAAAATTACAAAATCCGACTAGTAAATCCCGACATTAGGGCGTTCACAGAAACAGAAGAATTTCATCAGCTTTATATTTATTTAAAAATTACAGAGTCTTCGTGCGTTTCTGGTCTGGAGGTGGTAGTCTCTCTGTATACTGTTGATTACCACGGCGAGGCGCGGAGGACTGGAGGGGACCCTGTCACCGCCGCCGCCACGCTAGATGACGCACCATTGCCCTGTACCGTCATTGATCTCGACTCCGGTATCTACAGGTGATTGTCAAACTTTAAGGTTTTAAGTTTTTTAAGCGCGTACACCTTCCTTTAAGGCCGGCAACGCTCCTGTGATTCCTCTGGTGTTGCAAGAGAGTGTGGGCGGCGGTGATCACTTAACAACAGGTGACCCGTACGCTCGTTTGTCCTCCTATTCCATAAAAAAAAAAGAAATACTAAGTTTTTTTATATAAAAAACGTTTGTGTGGATAAGGTTACTATAGCATAAACGATTTTCTTAATGACACCATACACTGGGAATAAAACGAACTACCTCAGGCTCTATAATTATAAATGTTTATTGTACGATATCACATTGAAGTCCATATTTTTATATCAAAAAAATTAGTAAACCCGCTGAGTTTCTTCTTTGAATGGGTGGTAGTTTTTGATGTTCAATAAGTGATTTTGAATCTTATTTTGAATAAAAATATTTATATTTGAATTTGAAAAATTTAAGGCATGGACTATTTGACGTTTGAGTATGTTTGTTGCATCACATTACATATTATATTGTAATTGAAATGATTTGTAAAACAATGAAAATGTAAATCTTGATTTCTTGGCAGTGAGTTTCTTGCTACTTCTTCTCAATAGCTCAACCCTTTACGAAGAATAAGAAAAACACTTTTTTTTGACATTCATAAGTGTCATCTCCGTGACCTACATGAATAAAGTGATTTTGATTTGATTTGATTTCAAAGTCAAAGTAAACTTTATTCAATCAGGGTTAAACTAAGAGCTTTTGAATAGTCACTATAAATATTTCTTTCAAATTACTGAATTTACCATGTTTTCGGAATAAGTTGAGCTCGTGAGAAGAACAACTCAACGGTCACTTTTTTCAATGAAATAGAGTATTTTACATCATCATCATCACCCAGAAGACGTCCACTGCTGGACAAAGGCCTTCCCCAAAGATTTTGTATTTTACAATGACTGTAATATACATAATAAATAAGGTGCTGCATCCAATATAAGAATCGCGTTTAAATAATATAAATTATTTCAATAAAAGTATTAAAGAATAAACTGTATAAATATAAATTATCTTATATTGGATGCATCAACCTTTAGAGCTTAAATTCATTGTTTGTGTAAGGATGCTTCGTGAACATGATGGTCGTGATTACTGTTATAATTAGTAATAGCGTCCATCCAACATTTATTGACTATAACAGATCGACCTGGCCACCACAAGCACCACCCGTTCACGTATTGACGCATTCAAGGTAACCAACTAGAACGCTGTTAATAAGGCTGAGATTTATAGAGCGTACTTATACTTTGCTCAGAATTTACTTACGTAACACTTAGCTGAGTGTAAGCTTAGCATAATCTTTGATTTCGTTTTTGTAGTCATTTGACTACTAAAATTATGCTAAGACAGACCAATGCAAAAGCCAAGTTCACATTTTATCACACTCAGCTAAGTTTTACGTAAGTAAAGTCTGAGCAAAGTGTAAGTACGCTCTATAGATCTCGGCCTAAGCATTCGCTGTATATCCGTTCGTCGAGACCACAATTGTATTTGCCACAATAACAATAAAAGCTAAAAGTCCACAATGAAAATTAAAAAAAAAAAAGTACAAACTGTTGCAATGCAATTCAGAGTTGTACTTGGTCGTCTTTTTTGTTGACGGTACTTGAGACTTTCTACTATTTATCGTAGTCTTAAGTTTCTTGCTGGTTCTTTTCAACTTTGGTTGGTAATGCTAAAGGGAAATTTGACGATTGAAAAGTATTTTTAGAATGAAAATTTATTTTGACTGAGTCAGTCAGGCGCAAAGCGATGTGATATACGATGTATGGCAATACGGTTTGGTGTGTTACGACACATCATATTGACACTGTCAATGTCGCTTAGCTGGTGTTAAGATGGCCTAATGACCATCTTAACACCAGTTAGTATTATTATACTTCCATTTCGCGAAAAATGATATTAAACTTAATCAAAAATTATGCTAAGCTTATACTCAGCTAAGTGTTACGTAAGTAAAGTCTAAGAATGCTCTATAAATCTCAGTCTTAATAACAGCGTTCCCGTTGGTAACCCCGTCTTTTCACCCTGAATGCGTCAACTTGTGAACGGGTGCTGCTTGTGGTGCCAGGTCGATCTGTTATAGTTAATAAATGTTGGATGGACGCTATTACTAATTATAACAGTAATCACGACCATCATGTTCACGAAGCATCCTTACACAAACAATGAGTTCAAGCTCTAAAGGTTGATGCATCCAATATAAGATAATTTATTTTAATACAGTTTATTCTTTATTACTTTTATTGAAATAATTTATATTATTTAAACGCGATTCTTATATTGGATGCAACACCTTATTTGTTATGTATATTTTAGTCATTGTAAAATACAAAATCTTTGGGACAGGCCTTTGTCCAGCAGTGGACGTCTTCTAGCTGATGATGATGATGTAAAATACTCTATTTCATTGAAAAGAGTGGCCGTTGAGTTGTTCTTATCACGAGCTCAACTTTTTCCGAACACATGGTAAATTCAGTAATTTAAAAGAAATATTTATAGTGACTATTCAAAAGCGCTTAGTTTAACTGTATATATATACATAATAACATACATATATATATATGTTATTTATAATCGCTTATAAAATGCTCACAGAATACATTTACTTTTTTGACTTACTCGTGTAAGACATTGACTATTTGACGTTTGAGTATGTTTGTTGCATCATTTTACATATTATATTGTAATTTAAATGATTTGTAAAACAATGCAATTGTAAATCTGAATTTAAAAGAGTGGCAATGAGTTTCTTGCTGCTTCTTCTCATTAGCTCAACCCTTTACGAAGTAGCGGTAGATTCAATAAGAAAATTATATTTTTTTGACATTCATAAGTGTCATTTCCGTGACCTACACGAATAAAGTTATTTTGATTTGATTTAACAGGATAACAATGCGTCCGTGGAGTGCGGGCGCGATTTCCGTGCGCGTGCTGGTATTCTCGCGAGCGGTGCGGGATTCGCCGCTGCGGGCGCAGGTGTCGACACACGCTTGCCCGGAGCTCGTGTGGGGCTCGCGGGGCACGGGGAAGGAACAACTGAATCAACCTGTTGCGTTAGCGAGGTAGTATTTATTCTATTCCTGACGACCCATATAGCCGAATGGTTAGTGACCCTGACTGCTAATATTGAGGTCCTGGGTTCGAATCCTGGTAGGTGCAATCATTTATAATTATGATGAATATGGATGTTTGTTTCTGAGTCCTGGATGTTTATATGTATTTATGTATATTTAAGTAAGTATATTGTATTAAATATATCATTATCTTGTACTCATAATACAGTCTATGCCTAGTTAGGGGCAAGATAATTGGTGTAAAAGTGTGTCAATTATTATTCTTATACCTATTAATTCACGTTACAAAGTCAAATGGATATGAGGTCCTCAGAACAGTTTTTAATGAACTTTCTTTCGGGTACAGAAAAAACGCTTATAACATAGGAGCCTTAAAAATGGCGAATAACCTTAAAGAGCGATAATACTCTTGTGGTAATGCCACATATCATGGGAAATGTTCTAAATTTAATATTCAAGAGTGTTTGTTAGAAAAATATACCGAAATGGCTGTTCATGAGAATTAAAAAAAAAATCCTTAAAAAAAAATCGCCTACTCACACCTATAGCTGGTGGCTGGTAACGCTCGTATATTTCCCCTATATATGGTACAGCACGCAACCTTGAGCTGTGGTTATTATCGCTTACTTATAGGTGACCCGTACACTAGTTCATACTCTGTTTCCAGAAAAAAAAAACGTGTGCGTCTCGGAACGCCCGACAGAAGTATAATTGAAGTATATCGTTACCGGCGTGTGCCTCGTTCAGGTCGATCGTCCGCACCGTTCTGTTTTAATATTATTTCAATTTAATTACAAGTTAGCTCAAGGGATTATCAACTTAACACAAGAGATTATAGTGACCAGTGTTGCGTGATAACAAAGTGTCTATTGCAGTCACACTCGTTAGTAACGCGTTCGTGGGTGAGTGAATAAGATATACGTAGTGCTTACTTCAACTCAACATCAGTGATATCTATTACCTACATTGAGTTGGGTTCTTTACGTATAGTGTTCTCAAACGTTCGGAGTTGGTTACAATAGAACGTACACCACCATCCAGATACGGGTCGGACCCTGTCATTGCTCGCCACAACATGGACATAAGTAACGTTAACCTACGTAAAAGAAAACAGCGTGATATTGGATGTCACTGTGAAACTACCATGTTAAAATTCCAAAAAGATCTAATGGACTCCATCTCAGATATCATAAAGACGTCATTCGAAACTGTTATATCAAAAAAAATTGTAACAATTCTCATCTGACTTCGTGTTACTTAAAACGGAAGTGACGAATTCTAATAATAACTAGATTCTAATCTAATTTGAACTATTTGATATTGAAATTGTTTAATTTGAGAAAAGCTTGGGTTATTAGTTAAATTATATGTTTATTAATATGATAATGTAAAGAAAGGTTAATATTAATAAAATCTTTTTATCATCATAATCTTCAGCCGGAAGACGTCCACTGGTGGACAAAGGCCTCCCCCAAAGATTTACACGACGATCGGTCCTGCGCTGCCCTCATCCAACGTTCATTCATAAAATCTTTTATTGATTATAAAATATAATTTATTCTTGGTTATAATTCTATTATATGTGTATTAGAATTTTGTGTATGTATATTATTAGTATCATTATTTAATGCTATAAGAGTAAAAATTGGTTAGAGTGAGAGAGGAGAAGCCTGCCTACCACTGCCGTATGCGTGAGAGAAAGGGAAGCCAGACAGACTGGCGCCGTAACGCGTTACGTTACGTAGCGGTTTACTTTCCCATAAAAAGTTCAAAAATTTAGTGCTTTATATTACACAATACGTAATTTTTTTAATGATTTCTCCAGATGTCCCAAACGTCGTGAGATCTACGTGCTGGATGCGGGCAACTCCAGGGTGAAGATATTGGATGATGAGACGTTCGCATTTAAAAACCATATTGTTAATGAAGGTAACATGGACATCAATTTAATTTAAAGTTCATAAATTGAACAAGGCATAATAACAATTGGTTTATAGCTAAGTCTAATTTGTTTAAATGGGTATGACTACACAAGAACCGATTGAATTATGTAATCGAAAGCGAACTAGGGGAAAATGTGGAAATAAGGCACGCTGTTCGTAGAACTTAGGATTGTACGAAGTCACGAATAAGTGGTGAATAAAGGTACTAAATCATATTAAATTTACCAGTGGGAGGTTCTTTTGCTCAGGATGCCGGCTAGATTATGGGTACCACAACGGCGCCTTTTTTGCCGTGAAGCAGTAATGTGTAAGCATTATTGTGTTTCGGTCAGAAGGATGCCGGAACTAGTCAAATTACTTGGCAAATTAGACTTAACATCTTATATCTCAAGTGAAGAAGTGCTGCTCAATAATGTTTGCCAGTTTCAAGAATCCTGAGCAGAACTGCATTGTAATGTGCAGGGCGTATCAATTACTAATACCTGATCGGCCTGCTCGTCTCGCCCCTTATTGCCAGAAAAAATATGAGAGTGTAAAGGCATTAATCAATTTAAAATCATTTATTTTATATCACTTATTTAACTGAAAAGTCTACCACCCACTCGCAAATTTATGCTTCAGCCCTGAGAAGAATGTGCGCAAGACACTGAGTGGGTCTCTTTTTAAAAAAAATATCATCAATCAATAAGTCTTTTATTTTACAGACACGAATAAGATTTCTAATAATTAATTTGAATTTCGTATCACATTTGTGTTGTACATTTTCTATCGCCCACCAAAAGACTTACTGATTCGACTTAACCGAGTAGTAGGCGTAGCAAGTTTATGATGTGTTGACATTATGATCATCGCAGACACACATTGAATTATCAATTATGTATCGATAAGTAATAGTTAAAATAAAATTGTTTAAATCGTCAACAATCATTGTTAAATCTAATAAAATATAACACCGCGATCTCCTCTCGTTATATGATAATTTTTTATGTATAACACCTCATAAAACCAATTATGTGCAGGAACAACATTTGTGTGGCTCTTGTAGTTTCTACAATATATATCAAATCAATCAAATCAAAATCACTTTATTCATGTAGGTCACGGAAAGGACACTTATGAATGTCAAAAAATATTTTTCTTATCTTATTGAATCTACTACTTCGAATAGGGTTGAGCTAATGAGGAGACATGGCAAGAAACTCATTGCCACTCTCTCACTCAATACCTTACTAGAATTGATATATTTACATTAAATATACAAAAATATAAGAAAATACGAGTAGTCGGCGATGAAAATTTATTGAATTAGGCGTTACTTTGCGGATATCCATAATTATACAAATTATTTAAGTTTTCTTTAGTGTTAATTCCGCCAATATTTGTTTTTAAAAACAAATATTGGCGAGTATCAAATATATCCGAGTGACGTTGTATATAGTGTTAATTCTAAAGAAAACTTAAATAATTTGTATAGTAGGCGATGCTATACTCAATGTAAAAAAAATATAACTCTTATTTATAGCCGACGACCTGTATAGCCGAGTGGTTAGCGATCCTACCTACTACCTACTAAGCTAGAGTTCCCGGGTTCGAATCCCGGTAGGTGCAGTTTCCCAGGTTTCCGAGTCATGGATGTTTAAATGTATTTATGTATGTTTATATGTATTTATGTATGTTTAAGTAAGTATATTGTATTAAATATATCGTTGTCTTGCAACCCATAACACAGCCTATCTATGCTTAATTTGGGGCAAGATAATTTGTGTAAAAAGTCTGTCAATATTATATTATTAGTAAAATCAATTTTGTTGTGTCTTGTTTTAAATTTTTGTTTTGTTTGTTGTAATTTTCACATTCGGTTTAAAATATCTTTATTGTTTTTCCATTATTATCTATTCTAAACTAAAAAAATAATGTTTTTGTCTTCTTGTTTATGTGTATTTGTAACCTAATTAAAAAATTGTAAAAGACTTGTTCCTGAATAAATAAATAAAAGTTGATGTCTAATCTCATCATCTACTGTGGGTGACATTTAGAGAAGTTGTCTTTGAGATTTTATTAGTTAAGGGCTGGTTAGGTTAAGGCGACACTGCGATATGAGTTCACGGCTGCCGGCCCGCCATCTATGTAACTAAGCCAATATTTTCAAAATTCTTGCCTGGAAAACAGTTTGTATGCTTACAATCCTCGTTATTCACTACTATTCTGAATAAATGAACCTACACAAAAAGTACAAGCTATAAGAATAACTTTTCTGAGAGAAGTACCAAAAAAATGCGTCACGCCATGCCAAAAAACTTGTTTAACTTCAAAGAAAAGTGGTAGTTCAAAAAGGCTCGGCAGTGTTAACTATAACCAACAGCAAGCATTAGCAACCTACAAATAAGACTTAAGGATATGTGTAACAGGACTAAGTAATGTTCATAGCTCGAAATTCTATACTTTCACCACAAAACTTGTCTAAAAACACCATGTTTACGTATTTTCTGCTTACTCTTCGCCTTAACGACTCTTTATGTGATTATTAAGAGTATCGTTTGCAGGTTTAGCCGGCCGAAGTTGTACGGGTATCGCTGTGACAGCAGAAGGAGTGATTGCTGTTAACTGGAGGACAAGAACTCTAACTGAGGTTTGCTATGATTACTTTTATTTCATCAGTGTCGTTATTGTTTTTTTTTATGTGAGAGGGGCACTGGCGTTTAGTGAACACCGCTGCCATTAGACATCGGCAATATCAAAGATCTCGGAATATATTTTTACCAATGGGAGGCCCCTCTTTCTACCGTGAAGCAGTAATGTGTAAACATTACTGTGTTTTGGTCTGAAGGGCGCCGTAGCTTGTGAAATTACAGGGCAAATGTACTTCACATCTTATATCTCAAGGTGACGACCGCAAATGTATTGTCGCTCAGAATTTTTGGGTTTTTCAAGAATCCTGAGTGGCACTGCATTGTTATGGGCAGGGCTATCAATCATCAGCAGCTGAACGTACTGCTAGTTTCGTCTCTTATTTTCATAACAAAAATATAAATATGACTTGCCGGCATTGACGTATAATAAATAATTGCTCCCAATCGCCTACTAAAAGGTCGTCAAAAAATATCCGAGCGACGTTGTATATCGTATACATTAACTTATACACATAATTAAAACATTCATTCAAATTAACACCTTATTTCACTCTACGCATACGCTCATTATAGGCCCGGATGGAAGAACAATTGGAGGCAAGAACATTTTGCTGTAGCAATAGAAATGTAATTATTATGGAAAATGATCAAGACGTCAAGTTAGTTATAAAGTTTTGTTAATAATTTAAAAGAGCACTTATCTGAAATACAACAACTCCGTCCTTTTTAAGCTTGGATATATTATTTCGACAGTTTTTCACTGAACACTTTGTCATTGCGTGTCGTATTTAAAACGCGGTAGAAACACAACTGCACGAAAACTCTGCCTTAAAAAATGCGTAAGCATAGTTTTGCTTCGGACTATTTTTCCACTCTGCAAAACGGTCTATTGAATATTTGACTATGGCAGGTGTCGAGATAATGAGTCATCCACCATACAGTCCTGACCTGGCGCCCTGCGACTTTTATTTATTCCCAAGAACTAAAGATAAAATTCGAGAGGTATTCGTTTTTCGAGTCCTGAAGATGCGGTGAAAGCGTACGAAAATTCCATAGAAGAGACCCCGAAGGAAGAATAAGCCCACTGCTATTCTCAGTGGTTCCATCGAATGCGACGATGTGTAGAGAGGAACGGAGATTACTTCGAAAAACAATAAAAGTATTGGCAACTTTCTACATTAAGCCGTTTTTCATTTTCTAAACATTTTTTAGTGTTACCTAGGTACTACAGATGTATCGAGGCTCTTACCAAACTGTAGTGCGTTGAAGTGTATGAACATGATACCTGGTATAGTTACTGGGCTTCTGAGATTTAATAACTTATGCCTCAAGACGACGAGCGCAAGCATTGGGTTGCTCAATATTTTTGTGTTTTCAAGAAAGAAAGAAGAGAGACACATGATAATTTTGAAACATATAGTAGGTAACATAAATACATAAGATTGAAAATAAACTTATGAAAGAGATAAAAAAATATTCAACAAAAACTGAAACATTTATCCTATACATCACAAAAATGGCCCCAACTTAGCATGTTTGCTGGTTTGAAAACCAACGCTGGACCATTTGGTGACGTCACAATGCGTGTGACTTTCCATCTATAAACATTAGCATAATGTATGTATTAACGTAAGATTAAATTAATATAAAATATGTAAAATAATAGTCATTGTAAACGTTTAAGGTTAACACAGACGGGTCGACGCTGCGCACGATAAAGTCGGAGCGTCTGGTGGAGCCTGTTTGCGTCGCAGCGGACGTCTCCACCCGCCGGCTGGCAGTCGCAGACAACGGAGCGCGAGCAGTGTTCGTGTTCGACAGAGACGGCAATATTGAGCGGGAGGTACTTCTATCTCTACTGTTTTCTTTTTGTAGTTTAGGTTTCTTTTAAGTAAATTTATACAGAATAGAGAATATGCGTGTTGTATAAATGTATTTGCATTTTTAATTCCCTCGAAAATTTTTACTCTATAGGTGTTGAAACTACATTTTGAGTGTAGTCGCCCATACATAAGTGCATAGTAAATTTACATTGAGTTAATACAGAAGCATTAAAGACTTCGAACCGAGAGCATGTTTTGTAATACCGACAAGCAAGAAACAATCTAATCACCCTTACAATACAGTACATAGTGGTCCAAACTAGTCCGATTTTTAGCGAGTGCATCAAACAAAAGATTATGCCTAAACAATTATTTTCTTAATTTGTAAAATGCATCACTTTAATTGGTCGAAACAAAACGAAATGTCACAAGCTAAGTTATTTTACTTATCAACGTTGATATTCCTATAGTGATGTTAAGTACCTCTTATTAGAAAGAAAAAATTGTGTTTATTACTCAATATTTTGTTGGGTAAAATTATAGTAGATAAATATTTTTGCTATTTGGTTCAACGCATTTCATATTATAATATATTAAAAATGAATCAAACACGGATTGTTGCTTGTTGAATTAATATAGGACAGATTTGGCCGATGTTTGAAATATTATTTTTATATTTAATTTAAATATTTCCAAGAGTATTTTTTTATATAATGTTATAAAGGTGTAAAAAATTAATTAAAAGTACTTTAAAAACGCAGCCATATTCCTTTAGATCCTTATTCAATATTATGGTTAATGATGTTGAAATTATCGTCTGTACTTTTTTGAAACCACACAACTAGCTAATGATGTCACGTGGGTATAAAAAATATTATGTTTATTTTTTTTTTATGGAATAGGAGGACAAACGAGCGTACGGGTCACCTGGTGTTAAGTGATCACCACCGCCCGTATTCTCTTGCAACACCAGAAGAATCACAAGAGCGTTGCCGGCCTTTAAGCAAGGTGGGTACTAAGGTACCCATGTCGTATCGACCCGGAAACACCGCACAAGGAAGCTCATTCCACAGCTTAGTAGTACGAGGGAGAAAACTCCTTGAAAACCGCACTGTGGAGGATCGCCACACATCCAGATGGTGAGGATGATATCCTAACTTGTAGCGTGTCGTGCGAAGGTGGAATTCGGCGGCAGGAATAATTGTTTTTTAGCAAGTTTCATTTTTCCCTCATCAAGTATTTCATAGCATTTTCAAGGTAATGTGTTAAAATGTGTTGAAAATAAGGGGGCTGCTGAAAATCAGCGTTGTGTTGGTATTATACCAACGCAGCATTACGCTGAGTCAAATAAGCTCTTTTGACAGCAATAACAGCTACACAGTACTTTTAAATTAAGAAAATCTCTATAATATTATGCTTGTATATCATATATATATATACATGTATTTCATATATGTATATGTATACAGTATGGTCTGTATACCTATGAAATAAATAAAAATCTAAGTAATACTAGTCCACAGAACGATCGCAAAATTAATTATATAATTAAAAACTATAAATTGGAAAAGTGAAATTTTCAAACAAAATAAAAACAGTTTTGTTACAATAACTTACCTTGACCCCGGAACGATGTGCGAAGACGGCAAGTTGTCGGCTTTACCTTTGATTCGTTTGATAATTTGCGACGTAATTTAAATTCACTATGTTCATTTATACGAACACTTTTTTATTTCGGGATACCTATCTGAACTGAACTTTAAATTGAATATTGTGCATTAGAATAATAATGGAAACGTAAATTTTCAAATTTTCTAAATGTCCACCACATTCTTGATGAATACACAAGTTACATCACCGTACAATGTTATCCCGAAAAATAAATGTCAAATTCATAGTAATAATAATAACAACTAACTTAAAAACACAATTTACACTTACACAAAGTCAAGTACCTAGTTAATAAGTGTCTATTTCACTAATTGCATTTATTAATTTTACTAGCTAAAAGTTAAATTATCAAATACAATTACTTTTTACTTACTACGCTAGTTAGCTAGAACTTCAATTAATAAGTTCAATTAGTTTTTCATAGTCAATCGATTGAGGCAATCGCGCAAAAAGTATGAAATCACTGCGAAATACAAATTAGCCTATTTGCCCAGAAGACTCGCGATAAACTAAAGTAGTGCTCAGTGCTCACTTAAAATAACGAAAAAATAATTCCATAATAGGGAATTCCTCACAATTATAGTTTATCGATACTTTTTTATACTTATTTAGCAACCATCACCAAATACCTAAACATGGCTACTTTTTTTGTGTTTTTCGAATATCTTAATAATTTTAACAAATTATTTATTAGATAAACTTTTTTTATTAGTTTTCAAAGAACTTTCTCCCACGTGCAACCTAGCAGGCTGTGGTATGAACGTCCTTGTGCGGTGTATCGTGGACAAATGTCAAAAAAAGTAATGCAAAAAAAGTCTAGCAATGCTCATTTCTCCATAAAAAATCCTGAGTATCAAACGGGCAAGTTGGTACGATTTTTCACAATTAGATTGCTTTGTATTACGTAAGATGTAAGGCATACCTACCCTACAATTCTGTTTTATCGATACTTTCCTACACATACATCAACAAGATAAACTAGCCTACAAACTATAACAATTATTAGTAAATTAATGAATGGGTAAATTTTGTAAAAAAGAAATTATTTTCGTAAGTTCAACTTATAAAACCACTGTTTTTTGAGTGATTTCTTGAGCAGCAAATAGGTAAGTTGGTACGATTTTTATAGGTTGCTTTCGAATTACGTAACATGTCAAACAAGTTATAAATCGTTATTGTTAAGTTCTTCCCTATTCACAATAGCTATCTCTCAACTCCTTTATAATTTATAAAAACAAAATCACGAAGCTGTTTAGTTTTAAATACCTAGGGTGTAGTGTATTTTTACAACAATCATTACAGAACAATTTTAAAATAAACTTAAATAACTTATTGTCTATCGATTACAACTCCCTTTAAAGAAAGCTAATTATCGATAGAAGATATCTTTACACTACCCCGCCCGTACGAATTTCGAGCTTGCTTTGAATCGCACCGCCCGCGACCTTGAAAGAGACACCGCCGGCACGTGTACGCTGCCAAAGAAAACCGCCACTGGCGGCAAGGCCGTCTTATAACACTATTGAAATATACAAGTTCATTGAACCCTTGACCCAGTTAACTAATATTACACAGTACGTATAAAATTTGTGCAAAATAAAAAGTCTACTTTTTGACAAAACCAATGCACGGATTTCGTTAATTTTTGGTCAGCTAATATGCTAACAAGTATGTACCTACATTTGTTTCATAGAAGTTAGTTCCATACTGTATTTGTTTTTTTTTTATGTTATTAGTTTTTATGTTCTTACCTCTGTCTTTTTTACTTGTATTATTCTGTGTTATTTGTTTATGTTATTTATAAATATTCATTCAAAATAATTTGTAGATTGGCAGCGGTGACCTCGGCCTGGTGGGTGGGTTGGCGATGACGGAAGATCTGGTGATCGTGGCCGACGTGGCCATCAGAATATACGACGTTGAGGGTAACTTGAAGACTACCTTTGCACCTGTTCCTAAAGGTAAGGAAGGATATTTAACTGTGATGCCACAACCACCATATTCTCCGCCAAGCAGTTCTTCTTCATGTGTCTCCGCATTACTGGAGGTTAGCAGTCAGTTTTTTAAACTACTCCTTGTCCATGGTTAGGCGGAATAGTTCTTCGACTGTCTTCATGTCAGTCCACTCCCATATGTTTCTGATCCAAGACTTCTTTCTTCTTAGAACACCTCTTTTTTCACCAGCAATTTTCCCCATCAAAATAGTTTGCAGCAGGCGGTACATTTCTGCCGTCCAGCAGTAATGTGTAAGCATTACTGTGTTTCGGTCTGAAAGGGGCTGTAGCTAGTGAAATTACTGGGCAAATTAAATTAAAAAATACTTGACAACTTATGTCTCCAGGTGACGAGCGCAATTGTAGTGCCGCTCAAAATCTTTGGGTTTTTTCAATAATCCTGAGCGGCACTGCATTAATATGGGCAGAGTGTATCAATTACCATCAGCTGAACGTCCTGCTCGTCTCCTCTCTTATTTTCATAAATAAAAATAACTGCATCCAACTCGTGCAAGAATCTGTAAATTTAAGTGTTTATTATTATTGTTTAATTGCTGATGATTTTTTTAATAGTTTGATTTTAATCGTGTAGGTCGGGGCGGGTACGGCGGCATAGCGCTATGTCGGACGGAGGCGGGGCTTCAGATCGTGTGCGCGCGATCGGTGCGAGGCCGACCTGCGATCCTCGTGCTCGATGCGGCCAGTGGGCGGCTCCTGGCGGCGTGCGAGCTGGCCGACCGACGACCGCGCCGCGTGGCCGGCATCACGCTGCTCAACAACAAGAAGGCACTGCTCGCAGACTTAGCTGGAGACTGTCTCAGACTGCACACCTATTGGTGAATGGTTAGTGTCTCATATCTGTCTGTCCGTACTATATCCGTTATGACAATAAATAAAATAAGGGTTTGTGTATACTATCATTGTATACACGTAAGAAGTGAAACTTACAATCCAAATCCATGGAAAATTGCAATTTTTTATTTTTATTAAGATTCATTTTAATAATCATAACCATCAACGTCGAGCGTATCAGAAAAATGTGTCGATTTGTGTCGATATACAAGTTTCACTTCAAAATAGATAATGAATTTAATAAACTTTAAATGACAGAGGTGTCACTTGTTAGCGAAGTACTGTGGCAAAGTCCCGTAGCCTCCCAACCTTATAGCTCCCATTGCGAATATGTAACCGAGTAAGAGTTATGAGGTCTATGATATCAACATATATATTGTATATTAACTAAACTGATGGTAGATTTTAAAGAGTACATATGACCTTGCCATTGTTGTCCTTGCCCGAAACATTCATCGCACGGAGATGATGTGGTACGTTTCATACAAGATTACCACTACATACTTTTTGTAAAATAATCATTTTTTTGTTGCATGGTGGTGAAGTGAAATTTCTTTATCGACGTATGAGAGAAATTTTATAGCAAATCGTCACGATTTTCGGTTACGCGCCATGTTGTTTTTGTTTTAATGAACGCAATTGATTAAATTCATGATCCATGATATCAATTGAATCGGTCATAACCTATTTTTTGTTATTATTACACCGC
Organism: Leptidea sinapis; assembly: GCF_905404315.1. Classification (NCBI taxonomy): domain Eukaryota; kingdom Metazoa; phylum Arthropoda; class Insecta; order Lepidoptera; family Pieridae; genus Leptidea; species Leptidea sinapis. The sequence continues at coordinate 1,972,755 of NC_066305.1, read as the reverse complement.
AAAAATAATTCGAATGCCGGCTCAGCTAGTATTTAAACAAATTTTTATTGTGTTTCAGATATCGTAATATGTTTGAACGTGAATGAAATGGCGGGAGGTGGATTGAAATCGAATTTTACGTGCTAGTCGAATGTAACCGAGAATCGAATGTTGGCCATAATCTCGTGCGATCCGTTCGTACCAAAGACGCCGCCCGCGGGCGCGGCTGGCTTAGTGATAACTTATGTTTAGTACTTACAGTATTTATTTCGAATTAAGTTTGTCTTCTCAATTTTTTGACTTTTAAGGGTATTTTACCTTTTATTTGACATCAGAGGCCGCTATATTTTAACATTGAGCTTATAACTTTCTAGAATGATGTTAAAATGTAGTGATAAGTAATAATTGTATGATATACCTACATAATGCATTCGGGAAAGTTTAAAAAAAAATAATAGTACTTATCGAAATGAGTATTAAGAGAATTGGTAAGAGTAGAATGAGAAGAGAGATAAAGTAGAATTATAACGAATTTGGTTGATCTCAATTACTATTTTTATTGTATTTGTTGGAAATTAAATTGTAGTATTAAATACTGTATAGTAACAGATATATACAAAACACAAAATAAAATAGACACAATACTATTGCACGGGCGGGACAAATACAAGACTAATGGGTGAACAAATTGACAGTCCTACAAAACACTAATGAACAGACAGACGGATATACACAAGACCAATCACGGACAAATGAATAGATACAAGACTACACTACACTACACTGTAGTAGTCCTTCCCACGACACGCCACAAGTTAGGATGTCATCCCCACCATCTGGATGTGTGGCGGTACTCCTCCACAGTGCGGTTATCAAGCAGCTTTATTCCACGTACTACAAATCTGTGCAATTAACTTACTTGTGCGGTGTTTCCGGGACGATACGACATGAGTACCTTCAAAAAAAGCGCGTACACCTTCCTTAAAGGCCTGCAACGCTCTTGTGATTTCTCTGGTGTTTCAAGAGAATGTGGGCGACGGTGATCACTTAACACCAGGTGACCCGTACGCTCGTTTGTCCTCCTTTTTCATAAAAAAAAAGACTAATGCACGGACTAGACTAAAAAAGGATAGACGGAAGACTAATGCACTGACATAGAGTCAAAACACTAACGCATAGACACAACACTAATGCACGGACATATTGACACATGTATTGGAAATACTTTTAGGTACGGAGCCTTAAAAATTTGCTTTTTAAACTACCCGCTCAATTTCATGCATTATGTAGGTAAGTATTTTATTATGCCTTAAAGCTGGTCTTTATCTTAAGTAAAATTTTCGACTGATTTTTTTTATTTGTGTTGTCGTTGATTGAGTGTACATATTGGCGTCACTAGTCTTGATGTGTGAACAGTTTTATATTTAGTTTTATACGAGGTAATACTGTAACGTTGATGTTCCTTGTTTTGCGTTTATACAGTGAGTGAAATTTCGGGCGGGGTGAATGGGAATTTATTGATGAATATTATTGAGAGTACAGTCGTGTTGAATTACACAGTAGTACATTAATTACTATGACGGGTACTCATGATATTTTGATCCAATTGCATGAAACTTGGTCGCGGCGGAACTGCGGAGGCGGCTAATTTGTCTAATTTTTCACACTCTACTCGTCAACGTCAACGGTCAGTAGAGTGCCATACTTTTAGGTCTTTAAGTTGCATTTGTACTGCAAAGTGAGACCACGGGATTCAATGTTTGCGCTAGTCTAAAAAGAAGCCCTATTAAAATTCTTTGGATGTTTTTTTCAATTTCGATAACTTCTCTAACAAGCCGTGGGATTTATTGGCGCTCAGTAGAATACATCCTGCGTCATAATTATTACTATGTTAAAGTTCCGCGATGATAAAATTTTAGAACCATACATTAGTACCTACTCGTAACTTTCAAAGTCAAAAGGTAATCTATTTGTCAAACCTCTGTTGGATTCTTTTTGATGTCAGCTGAAGCACTACCAGCTCTTGGGAAACATACGGCGCCTTTGGAAACCCTTTATTTTTTGCGCTTTGTCGCATATAATTAATATATATTTGCGTCTGGATTACGCAAAAATGGATACCGACGTAAGAGCATAATATACAGGGTGTTTTTCATATGTGTAATAAATTTTTAGGTAATTTTTTTCCAAAATTCTACTCCGTTTTAAATATTTATAAACCAATAGCGTTACTAAGACATGTTTTTTTTTAAGTAATAATAATGAAATGATATTTACATACAAACCAACAAGAATACCAATTCTGTAGATCAAAATATAGTTACTTTCATTGACACAATGTATTTCGAAGTTTAATTATTTGTGAAATATTATTTTGATATTAAAATAAATAAAGAGTTAAGTGTGGGTATAAATATTGTCACTAATGAATTTTAAATTTGGTACACATTGAAACATCCTGATTAGTTAACTCATAGGTCTAATATATACTAGCGTATAGACAAAACAAAGCATGCGAGAGAAGAGCATCTCTAACAGATAAAGAAATGGAAAAAATGCCAACAAATTTTATTTCCTCACCTAAATTGTCCCAGATAGTGAATCAAATTTTTTTTTCATGAATTATCAAATTATGGCGTATCTCCGTTAGAGACGTTCTTCAATCTAGCATGCTTGGTTTGTATATGGGCTAGTATATTGTAAGTCCACAGATTTTTGTTGCAAAAAACCTTGTTTCCATTCACCCCGTGTAACTATGTAATTCATTTGTACAAAGTAATTTTTTTGTTCATTAATTTAACAAACTAATATAAATACATACATATATACATATACAAGTATACATATTATATTTTGTGTAAAGTATTTATAGTACAAAAGCATTAGTATCATGGATTGGAATACTATTATTACTAAAACAGAAATAAGCAACACATTAAAACAAGAAATATAATTGCGAAAACTATATGTAGATAATATTGTGACAGTTATAAATCCGAGTTTATAGAAATTGCAAAGAAAGTCTTTATATGCGTAGTTTGAGTCGAGCCATTTCGGTTCTTAGCCACGATACACTGCTTATTCGCAACTATAATATGAATTAATTATTAACATTAATAATAATTGATGTGGCACTATTGAAAAATGAGACATTTAAACTTTAAGTCACAATTGTATCACTTATAACCTCCAATTCTATCGCACTCTTAATACTTACACTTGAACATTGATATTTATTTATACAAAGATACCTATTGAATTTGTTATTATAATCGAGAATTTGATATACAAAAATGTAACAAAATTTTTGTTCGAAAAGTATTTCTGAAACTACTGCGAAACTTTAAGAAGACTTAAGAATATTATTTCTACCTTCATCTACACCCATGCTGTAATCCCTCTATTAAAGGTTCTAAAACAGTTAGCTTATTGCCAACATTAAAACACCCAATGTCCCAATACGAGTGTTGCAATGAAATTGAGTACAACGTTATATCATCTGTTTTCATAATAACACTCCTTTGGATGATATTATGGTTACTAGGACTGGCTAACTGTTTCAGTATCTTTTATAGAGGATTCATATTATGGGTGTAGATAAAGTCTTGTATGCAACTGTTGATAATTAGGTATTAAAACACTCATGTGATACTATTATCATAAACCCACATTCGTTTTTAATACCTCTTATTACACAACAGTTGTATAAATAACTATTACCTTTCTTCTAATTATTGATAACAACCTCCAAAAATTAAAATACTCGTGTATAGATGAAAATAATTTCACTGGAATCTCAGCCAATAGATAATTAAAACAAATTTGAAAGGATCCCTTAATTATTATCGTGTTTGTACGATTTAAATGTAAACAAGTTTTATCGCTGCTTAGAATATCACAATTAAAACGTATTATGCTCAATAACGTCATATCGCGTATATTAGTGATATTTAACTTCCATTTTTCTAGCGGTTCTTATAAAAGGCATCATGAATGGTTAAATTTCTCAAATATGCTATTTCTGAGTACATAAGTGATTTATAATAATTAGTTCGTGTGATTTCGAATGTTGGCAGATTATGAAACGGCTATAATAATAATATATTAATAACATGGTAATAGTGTGTATTATCGTTACCTTTCAGCACAAAACAATCATGTCACTTTTAACTAATCGCCAATTTCGAATTTACTGATGACAAGGGTCCGTGAATAGGAAAATATCATTTATCGGCTGATATTAGAGTCTTAAGTGCGAGTGAGAACAGCATATCGATAATACTGTTCACTCCGCATTAGCGTAAGCGGCTTGGGTTACGACCTATGTTTAATAAGATACCTACTAAATCGCGGGTTGACGTTTTTGACACTTAACAACAAAGTCTTGATGTCACTTCAGAAAGGATTATATAACGTCAACATACGTATTGACTACAAATAATTGATGAATTAAATATTTTTTTCCGTTTACCGCGTTAGAAGCGGGATTTGCAAAGATATTCTATTATGACTCGAGTTAACTTTGTAGTTTAATACAATAAATATGTGGAAGTTTATACCCATGGGAGTCTTGTGGACGGTGCTATATACAGAACTCGGAAACGGATATTTGGCCTTCTCTAGTCCTCATTTTAATACAGTCCACAAAGGCGCCAGCCTTGATAATTACTTATTAAGTTATACCCTCAATACATACAATTGATGGATTTAAAACTAGTGTATGAAATCAACATTAGAAAAAAACTTTTATTTGTTATAAGTCGATAATTTTCTACATAAGTTTATTGATGTCCTACAATTCTAAATCAAAAACATACAGTACTTTGAAATGTATTAAGCTGATTTCTGCCGAATTGTTATATCAATATATTATGGAATGGTAAATGTATCGTAAATCAATTGTTAAAACGTATATGTAAGTAATCATTAATGCGAATCCGAGGTAATACCATTTCGCGTGGGGTCGTCTTTGCAAATGGGTTCGAAATATTATTTATGGTAATTTATACATTTTTTATTCGTGATTTGCTAGTAACATGAATTATTCATTGTACTTACGCTAATATTACTATAAAAGAGTGCGTGTCTTATAATTCACGTAACAACTATTACTGCCTTATTCATAATAAAACGCTCGAAGGTATAAATCTATATTACTTAAAACGTGTTTGAAGCCTATCGAACGTTCGATAAAATTCCTTATTCATATTCGTTAGATAAATCTCCCGTAACTAATACCTCTCCATAGTACGCAATGTTGCCATTTCGTACAAAAAAAACATGATTTTAACTAATTTAATGAGGAACTGTCAATGGAAACAGACATCTTTTCAATGTCAATGTTTTGTCAGTTGTCAAAATGGATGTCAAAATAAGTTCAAACTCCAAAAATCAAAGTTTCGAAGTCTGTCGGTTGTCAATCTATGACGGATAACAACTTTGAGCGGGAAGCTATTTATCACATTATTAAACGTCAAATACGAGACAGCCAGATGTCGGCCATATTTTTTTGCGTTCGAGTGCTTAAAATAGGTATATAGAAGGATCCTAGCTGCTATAAGTAACTTCATCTTTAGCGAAGAGATAATGAGTGTTTTACTGAGCTCTAATATGCGATTACGAATACCATTTTTTAACAAGCGTATATTAGCAATGTTTTAAATTTCCGCTAAGTCATTATGAATAAGACAGTTAAAATTTAGATGTCATATAAACTATGTGTCAGAATTTGAAATTTATGAACTCAAAAGTCCCACCTAATAAGGAGTCATCGAACGCGACCCGAAGTCGTATTACTTCGGATACGGCTTTGCTTTTTTTTAATAAAAATATTGTCACAAACTGTCGACACTGCCTCTAAGTTAACTTATTAACATATAACAGTATCACATAGCACGTACCTAGATATATTTCGGCGAAATTTTTGCAGAGTTGTAAACGTTATAAATTGCAGTAACATTTGACTTGTAATTGATAGATAAAAACGCATTTATTGTTTAAATTGAATAAACGGTATTGCCTTTACATGGTTCTAGTGACTACAATTATTAAATACGTGATTGATATAGTGTACCTACTTGCAGTATTGTTTATAGGTGAATTATAATAATTAATCATACATACCAGGTTTGATACAATTCGCTACTGTCTGATTTAGTGTTGATTATTTGAGGCTGAATGAGAAATGGGTGTGTGTGGCTGTATTCGAATTTTTGTGAATAATCTAAGCCCCGATTGACATCCAAAGCGATTTCATCAACACCTTTAGAGCGTGTTGGCCTAAACATTTTTTTTACATGTCATAAACAATAGAATGTAACAAATACCTGTCAAAACTGTTATCGATAAGTATGAACAAAATCAAATATTGTTAAAACTTTAATGTTTTTTAACTAAACTTGTTCGCGATCAAATATGTTGAACGTCAAAATTCGCGGTCAGCATTTAAACGTGGTAAGGGCTGCGTTTAGTTTCTCTTGGTGAAATCAGAATTAAATTTGTTAACTCGATTGCAGGCGTAAGCTTAGTTCAAAGTGTTCTAATCGCTTTCTACGTCAATGATGAAATCGGTGCTAGAGTGATTGACTTGCATGATGGGCTATTGCATCGCGTGATATTAACCGAATATCACAAAAATATTTGAATTTCGGTTTGTCATTTGTGTAATATACTTTGCGTGCATAGTGAATTAACTTTTTAACGTACAAATATATAAATGTAATTTGTAGGTACCTGAGAGTTGAACAAGACACCAAGATTTACGATCCATGCGACACCCAAACGGTTGGTTCAGTGGGTGAGAGCGCGCGGGCGGAACCCGAGAAGCGCGGGTTTCGAATCCCGAATCGTTCATAAATTTTGATTATAAAAATTTGTATAATTAATCCCAGAAGTGAGGGATATCATTTTAAAATAACAAATAATAAATATAAAATTATTTCAAACCTAGCCTTGGTGAATTTATGTATTGGAGTACGCTCCGTTGTGCGTGTAACGTTTTACAGTATTTTACTGAATAAGTTTTTTATAGGTTGGGGAAGTTCGGTTGTTTGTTTTTCCGATCGACAAACAACTCTACATATGCAATTATAATTTAACATAGAATTACACACAATAAAAACGGGTATTGCTTATAATAACGCGGTGGTCGTCACCAATCAATGAAATTAATGCTCATTCAGACAGTCGCGAAGTGTTTTTAATCAGAGTGGCAGAATCATTCGTCCTGAATATAACATACCTAATATTTGTAATTTTAGGTTAGAAATATGTTTGCTTGAAAAACGATGGAATTGAAGCGATTGTTACGTAAGGAGATGTTTGTAGGTCAGAGTTTGTGTTTATCGGATGCTGTGAAATGGTACTTAAATAATCACAGAGTGTATCTCAGTTCTGAATGTTCATATTATGTCACTTTGTGCAAATACAATAAAGTTGATTATTATTGATGTGTGTGTTTTATTGATTATTTATTTTTAACTTGATTGATATACTTTCTTGGATCAATGAAATTGTCGTTAACTTTAAAAAAATGTGTGATTTGTGATTCTTGAAGACATTAAGACTTAGAAAAATAATATTCTTGACTTATAATAATATTTTTTTTTATTTCAGGCCATTTCGTTCCATAAATTCAAATTCAAATATTTTTATTCAATATAGGATTGAAAATCACTTATTAAACATCAAAAACTAACTAGAAAACCATCACTGTAGAGAGATGTGGTGTTCAAAATATAAAAAAATTATAACATTTATTACAAAAAGTCCAAATTGTTTTTTTGTTATTGTCTATGTGTGCAGATAACCATCGTTTGTAAATGGGGTACCTGATATAGTCAGATATACCCATGAGGATTTTATTATTTTTGCTGTGCAATTGACTCCCGAGTATCGCTTGTTCTTAATACAACGAAGATGTCAGGGACCTCAAACTCAACAAACAAGCCTGCACCAGCATCTCGGTAGTGTCATAAGGGCCCTGTATGTATCATTATACTGGACTGATTATATGCTTAATACAGGAGTGATTACAAACCGGCAAATAATTATCTTGTTATTCTGTCTTCATTAATAGAATTATTTTTATCGATCAAATACTTAAATAAACATTTACTTACTATCGATTTAAAAGCTTAAATACAAACATTGGAGATAATAAAAAAATAAACTTACTTGACATAAACTTTATTAAACAAACCAAGAGATCAAAAATATTTTAGCTCTTGGTGAAATGAGACACGTACTTTTATTTTAGTTAAATAAAACTGAATGAATTAATATATACTCTCCGAATCAAAATTACTATATGCCGAAATTGTTAACAATGTACTGGTATGAAGTAGCATTCTCAATTTGATATCAGATACCTAAACCTACATAATATTCTCCTCGATAACCTCTTTATGAGAGAACGCACATATTAATCGCTGTCGGTCAAAAACGACAAAACCCATTAAAATGATTTCATCTTAGTGCACACTACAAACAGACCTAAAGCGTAGCAGACCCCGATACGATCCAATATTATCACATTCCGGCCACAACAATAAGACCAAAACTTTTCATTCTTTGTTAAACATAATATTTTTTTTTGCACTTGAAGTATGAGCAATGAAGAGATAAAATATTGTCAACTTCGAGCATGTTTATAAGGTTTACAGTCTCAAATAATTCACTAATAATATGACATATTGTAGTAAAAATAGATTTCCTATATAAACATATCTAAATGCCTCCATAAATGCTTCGCACACAAATAATTTCAGAACTTAGGAACACAAAACAATCTCCTGTTTCCTTTAATACTAACCTGTACTAACGACAGTAAAGTTTAAATCTTAAAACTATAAATAACTTTGTAATACACTTAATAATTTGATGTACTTACTTAACAAAGAAAAAAAAATTGCACCAGCAAAGATTACAATGTTTGTAATTTCACATCAAAATTATTAGAAGTTGATAATTAGGAATTTTAAAATTAATACAAAATAAAATAAAAATACTTGAGGGTCATCAATATTAGAGTATTCAACCAAAAGGACAAGTCGTTGGAATTATGAAAGAACAGAGTAGTGTTGTGCGTGTGTAATTAGTGTTAGGGGCGTAATATTCAGAGGAGCGTTTTCGGAGAAGCGAAACACGCATCGTCTATCAATTTTGGACATTTTAATATCTATTATATATGTGAAAAAGCTTGATGGATGTGCTTCAACAGACCTTCTACAATCAAATCAAGGATCCTATACGATTTTCCAATTCGGAAAAGCGAATTGAAAAACGTATGTATGCGGCTGCGCTTTACTTGCTAATACTTTCCATAAATACTTGCTTCCATAAAATTGGAGCGAGTGAAGATGTCAGCATCAGCAAGTGAGTAGTGATTGTATGTTTTATGTTATTGCTTTGATTCAAGCTGTCCGTATAAAATCTCCTCCATTTGGTTAGACACTCTAAGTAAAATACACTACAAAATATGTAAAAAGTAACGTTATATTGTCAGGAATCACTTTCCAAACTTGGCGAGCGTGTCGTTGCAGTCTTGTATAGTCTTGGTGAGTCTCTCCACGGTAGCCGAGGTCTGCTTTGTGGCCAGGAGTCGCCTGCAACTCTCCGCGCTGGTGAAGTAACCGCACACGTTGTGGAATATTCTGACCACGCGGTCGCCGCACACGTACAGATACTTACCGGACGCGTCGAAGCACAAATGGTTTATAATACCTGAAAATAAAACAAAATTTATTAATGTCATTTGAAGGACCGTGGCTATTCTTTTTTTTATTTTCAACTGGCGTATCAGTTGCTATTACTGAAAACATTTATTAGGAATAAAAAAAAATATCCCACCATTATAGCAAATAATTTCGTTCAATTCACAATTTCACGCATGAATTACAGCTTCTCGTCCCGCGCTCCTCTTTAGACTTTATCTACACCCAGAATATGAATCCTCTAAAAGATTCTGAAACAGTTAGCTAACTGCTAACATTAAAACAGCCAGCCCTAGTAGTAACCGAATATCATCCATTAATGATTATATACAAATAAACTAAGTATTAATGAAAGAATTATTTATTTTAGTAGTAATTTACATTTAGTATAGTGCAAAAATTAAAATTCATTTGAATATAATGTTCTTTTGGAAATTAACGCTCATTTTTTGTAAACAAAACAGTAAAAATATCGAAGAAAAATGGCGGGGATTCGAATAACATACTTTTTTTTACGGCGCGCGACGTTCTGGTGGTGTGGAACGCGCGTAAAACAAAATGTTCTTTTTTTGAAATTCATACAGATGCCACGCATCGAGCAATAAGAATGTTGCTGTCTGTGAAAACTCTTTGAGCATGAAGGGAATGAAAAAAAAAATAGGAGTGTTGTTATGTGATTACAATTGAGTACAACATTACAACACTCTTTTGGGTGATGTAATGGTTATTAGAACATTAGGTGTTTCAATGTTGGCAATAAGCTAATATAACTGTTTCAGAATCTTGAATAGAGGATTTATAGCATGGGTGTAGATAAATGATTTTACAATATGATCCCAGAATATGTACAAAACAAATGTGTGTCGAAATTTAAAAGAATTGTTAAATAACGTTTGTGTGGGAAAGGTTACTATAACATAAACGATTTTCTTAATCACACCACAGACTGGGAATGAAGCGAACACCCTCAGGCAATTTAATTATAAATGTTTATCGTACGATATTACACTGCAATCCATATTTTTATAAAAAAAAGCCCGCTGAGTTTCTTGCGCCCGTTTTTCTCAGGTCTGAGGCACTCTATTTTGAATGGGTGGAAGTTTTTTGACGTTCAATAAGTGATTTTGAATCCTATTTTTAATAAAAATACTTGAATTTGACTTGTGATATGCTTTCAATAAGTAGGTACTTTGTCCATAATTTTAAGCAAGAAGAAGATTTCCGAAAAGATCAATGGCAAGTTAAATTTGTTATTTTCTAACACAAATAATGACTATTCCATATTTAAGATCTCAAACAATTCTACATAGCCGATAACTTTCTCTACATATATAGACAAATCACGTAATATAAAAAAAAAACAAACAAACACTTGTTTAAAATATTCAACAGCAATGTAATACATGTATTTAGGTTTCGTATGTTGAATTTAGAACCCGATTCGGACAGTACAGTTACAACACACGACTAGGGAGAAAAGTGTGCTTACAGTGTCCTTAAGCACACTTTTGCCGTTCCGCTATCAGACTGCGAATGATGTCCATATATGTGTATAGAACGTCATTGTACATATGCCGACATTTTTTTAAAATACAAACTAGTGTTGTATGTAGGTATTTATGTACGTATATAGTAAACTGAATCGGTTTCACCAAACATCGATTGACAAAACATTGGCCATAACATTGTATTATTCAGTTAGGCCGGCTCTTCATCGTCACCGATCGATACGACCGCCGCTGAACTCCGCACAACCTCGATTCAAAAATACTCTCATGGAAAGTTTCAGTTATTGGAAAATAACAAACGCATCCTGTGCGGCCGTGAGACGAAACTACATTTCAAGGAGAATCACGTATTATTTAGGTTTTATTTTTCATTTGTTTTTAACTTTATTTATATTTTTTTATGAAAACAAGGGACAAGACGAGCTGGACGTTCAGCTGATGGTAATTGATACGCCCTGCCCATTACAATGCAGTGGTTTTCAGGATTCTTGAAAAACCCAAAAATTCTGAGCGGCATTACAACTGCGCTCGTCCCCTTGAGACATAAGATGTTAAGTCTCATTTGCCCAGTAATTTCACTAGCTACGGCGCCCTTCAGACCGAAACACGATAATGTTTACACATTACTGCTTCACGGTAGAAATAGGCGCCGTTGTGGTACCCATAATCTAGCCGGCATCCTGTGCAAAGGAGCCTCCCACTGGTAATGGTAGTAATGGTGGACTTAAGTGTGAGCGCAAACGAAGCGATGTTTATAAATACGGACTTTGACTCAACTCGCTAGATAAGTCTAAGTTCGCTCTATCTCAGCCTTAGTCTTAACACAACTCCAGCTGTGGCGCTATTCAATATTCGTACTTGACGTTACTTGACGTTATCGGCATCGTCTTATCGAGAACAGTCAACGAATTCGGTCCTGAATACATAATGGCACATGTCCTGAATGGCACACTTCCGTGTCTCACATAATTTATCTATTACTGTCGTATTGATATACATTTTCATTGTTGTTATGCGTCGTGCGATATTATTCTCATTTCCATTATTTGAGGCCGAATGAATAAATTCAGTGTAATCTGATCCCAGCTGTTGAATTTAAATAACAATAAATTTTTAGGTAATTTTTTTCCAAAATTCTACTCCGTTTTAAATATTTATAAACCAATAGCGTTACTAAGACATGGTTTTTTTTAAATAATAATAACGAAATGATATTTACATACAAACCAACAAGAATACCAATTCTGTAGATCAAAATATAGTTACTTTCATTGACACAATGTATTTCGAAGTTTAATTATTTGTGAAATATTATTTTGATATTAAAATAAATAAAGAGTTAAGTGTGGGTATAAATATTGTCACTAATGAATTTTAAATTTGGTGCACATTGAAACATCCTGATTAGTTAACTCATAGGTCTAATATATACTAGCGTATAGACAAAACAAAGCATGCGAGAGAAGTGCATCTCTAACAGATAAAGAAAAGGAAAAAATGCCAACAAATTTTATTTCCTCACCTAAATTGTCCCAGATAGTGAATCAAATTTTTTTTTCATGAATTATCAAATTATGGCGTATCTCCGTTAGAGACGTTCTTCAATCTAGCATGCTTGGTTTGTATATGGGCTAGTATATTGTAAGTCCACAGATTTTTGTTGCAAAAAAACTTGTTTCCATTCACCCCGTGTAACTATGTAATTCATTTGTACAAAGTAATTGTTTTGTTCATTAATTTAACAAAATAATATAAATACATACATATATACATATACAAGTATACATATTATATTTTGTGTAAAGTATTTATAGTACAAAAGCATTAGTATCATGGATTGGAATACTATTATTACTAAAACTGAAATAAGCAACACATTAAAACAAGAAATATAATTGCGAAAACTATATTTAGATAATATTGTGACAGTTGTAAATCCGAGTTTATAGAAATTGCAAATGAAAGTCTTTATATGCGTAGTTTGAGTCGAGCCATTTCGGTTCTTAGCCACGATACACTGCTTATTCGCAACTATAATATGAATTAATTATTAACATTCCTAATAATTGATGTGGCACTATTGAAAAATGAGACATTTAAACTTTAAGTCACAATTGTATCACTTATAACCTCCAATTCTATCGCACTCTTAATACTTACACTTGAACATTGATATTTATTTATACAAAGATACCTATTGAATTTGTTATTATAATCGAGAATTTGATATACAAAAATGTAACAAAATTTTTGTTCGAAAAGTATTTCTGAAACTACTGCGCAACTTTAAGAAGACTTAAGAATATTATTTCTACCTTCATCTACACCCATGCTGTAATCCCTCTATTAAAGATTCTAAAACAGTTAGCTTATTGCCAACATTAAAACACCCAATGTCCCAATACGAGTGTTGCAATGAAATTGAGTACAACGTTATATCATCTGTTTTCATAATAACACTCCTTTGGATGATAGTATGATTACTAGGACTGGCTAACTGTTTCAGTATCTTTTAAAGAGGATTCATATTATGGGTGTAGATAAAGTCTTGTATGCAACTGTTGATAATTAGGTATTAAAACACTCATGTGATACTATTATCATAAACCCACATTCGTTTTTAATACCTCTTATTACACAACAGTTGTATAAATAACTATTACCTTTCTTCTAATTATTGATAACAACCTCCAAAAATTAAAATACTCGTGTATAGATGAAAATAATTTCACTGGAATCTCAGCCAATAGATAATTAAAACAAATTTGAAAGGATCCCTTAATTATTATCTTGTTTGTACGATTTAAATGTAAACAAGTTTTATCGCTGCTTAGAATATCACAATTAAAACGTATTATGCTCAATAACGTCATATCGCGTATATTAGTGATATTTAACTTCCATTTTTCTAGCGGTTCTTATAAAAGGCATCATGAATTGTTAAATTTCTTAAATATGCTATTTTTGAGTACATAAGGGATTTATAATAATTAGTTCGTGTGATTTCGAATGTTGGCAGATTATGAAACGGCTATAATAATAATATATTAATAACATGGTAATAGTGTGTATTATCGTTACCTTTCAGCACAAAACAATCATGTCACTTTTAACTAATCGCCAATTTCGAATTTACTGATGACAAGGGTCCGTGAATAGGAAAATATCATTTATCGGCTGATATTAGAGTCATAAGTGCGAGTGAGAACAGCATATCGATAATACTGTTCACTCCGCATTAGCGTAAGCGGCTTGGGTTACGACCTATGTTTAATAAGATACCTACTATATCGCGGGTTGCTTTGCTGAAGTTTTTGACGCTTCACAACAAAGTCTTGATTTCACTTCAGAAAGGATTATATAACGTCAGCATACGTATTGACTACAAATAATTGATGAATTAAATATTTTTTTCCGTTTACCGCGTTAGAAGCGGGATTTGCAAAGATATTCTATTATGACTCGAGTTAACTTTGTAGTTTAATACAATAAATATGTGGAAGTTTATACCCATGGGAGCCTTGTGGACGGTGCTATATACAGAACTCGGAAACGGATATTTTGCCTTCTCTAGTCCTCATTTTAATACAGTCCACAAAGGCGCCAGCCATTGATAATTACTTATTAAGTTATACCCTCAATACACACAATTGATGGATTTAATACTAGTGTATGAAATCAACATTAGAAAAAAAACTTTTATTTGTTATAAGTCGATAATTTTCTACATAAGTTTATTGATGTCCTAAAATTCTAAACCAAAAACATACAGTACTTTGAAATGTATTAAGCTGATTTCTGCCGAATTGTTATATCAATATATTATGGAATGGTAAATGTATCGTAAATCAATTGTTAAAACGTATATGTAAGTAATTATTAATTGATTTTCTTCGTCACATATCATATAGTAGCCACACAGTTTTTCTTAGACCCTAAGAGTGTGCACCCTAGCTAATACCGGGAGTCCTTCAGGCCATAGTAACCTTAGAGTTCTCTGTTTATTAATGTTGTTTCTCTCTTTAGTATTTCGTGTTGATTCCTGTTTGTTGTCGTTATGCCGTAGAATATTTATCTCAAAGCGAATCCGAGGTAATACCATTTCGCGTGGGGTCGTCTTTGCAAATGGGTTCGAAATATTATTTATGGTAATTTATACATTTTTATTCGTGATTTGCTAGTAACATGAATTATTCATTGTACTTACGCTAATATTACTATATAAGAGTGCGTGTCTTATAATTCACATAACTATTACTGCCTTATTCATATATTACTTAAAACGTGTTTTAAGCCTATCGAACGTTCGATAAAATTCCTTATTCATATTCGTTAGATAAATCTCCCGTAACTAATACCTCTCCATAGTACGCAATGTTGCCAATTCGTACAAAAAAAACATAATTTTGACTAATTTATTGAGGAACTGTCAATGGAAACAGACATCTTTTCAATGTCAATGTTTTGTCAGTTGTCAAAATCGATGTCAAAATAAGTTCAAACTCCAAAAATCAAAGTTTCGAAGTCTGTCGGTTGTCAATCTATGACGGATAACAACTTTGAGCGGGAAGCTATTTATCACATTATTAAACGTCAAATACGAGACAGCCAGATGTCGGCCATATTTTTTTGCGTTCGAGTGCTTAAAATAGGTATATAGAAGGATCCTAGCTGCTATAAGTAACTTCATCTTTAGCGAAGAGATAATGAGTGTTTTACTGAGCTCTAATATGCGATTACGAATACCATTTTTTAACAAGCGTATATTAGCAATGTTTTAAATTTCCGCTAAGTCATTATGAATAAGACAGTTAAAATTTAGATGTCATATAAACTATGTGTCAGAATTTGAAATTTATGAACTCAAAAGTCCCACCTAATAAGGAGTCATCGAACGCGACCCGAAGTCGTATTACTTCGGATACGGCTTTGCTTTTTTTTAATAAAAATATTGTCACAAACTGTCGACACTGCCTCTAAGTTAACTTATTAACATATAACAGTATCACATAGCACGTACCTAGATATATTTCGGCGAAATTTTTGCAGAGTTGTAAACGTTATAAATTGCAGTAACATTTGACTTGTAATTGATAGATAAAAACGCATTTATTGTTTAAATTGAATAAACGGTATTGCCTTTACATGGTTCTAGTGACTACAATTATTAAATACGTGATTGATATAGTGTACCTACTTGCAGTATTGTTTATAGGTGAATTATAATAATTAATCATACATACCAGGTTTGATACAATTCGCTACTGTCTGATTTAGTGTTGATTATTTGAGGCTGAATGAGAAATGGGTGTGTGTGGCTGTATTCGAATTTTTGTGAATAATCTAAGCCCCGATTGACATCCAAAGCGATTTCATCAACACCTTTAGAGCGTGTTGGCCTAAACATTTTTTTTACATGTCATAAACAATAGAATGTAACAAATACCTGTCAAAACTGTTATCGATAAGTATGAACAAAATCAAATATTGTTAAAACTTTAATGTTTTTTAACTAAACTTGTTCGCGATCAAATATGTTGAACGTCAAAATTCGCGGTCAGCATTTAAACGTGGTAAGGGCTGCGTTTAGTTTCTCTTGGTGAAATCAGAATTAAATTTGTTAACTCGATTGCAGGCGTAAGCTTAGTTCAAAGTGTTCTAATCGCTTTCTACGTCAATGATGAAATCGGTGCTAGAGTGATTGACTTGCATGATGGGCTATTGCATCGCGTGATATTAACCGAATATCACAAAAATATTTGAATTTCGGTTTGTCATTTGTGTAATATACTTTGCGTGCATAGTGAATTAACTTTTTAACGTACAAATATATAAATGTAATTTGTAGGTACCTGAGAGTTGAACAAGACACCAAGATTTACGATCCATGCGACACCCAAACGGTTGGTTCAGTGGGTGAGAGCGCGCGGGCGGAACCCGAGAAGCGCGGGTTTCGAATCCCGAATCGTTCATAAATTTTGATTATAAAAATTTGTATAATTAATCCCAGAAGTGAGGGATATCATTTTAAAATAACAAATAATAAATATAAAATTATTTCAAACCTAGCCTTGGTGAATTTATGTATTGGAGTACGCTCCGTTGTGCGTGTAACGTTTTACAGTATTTTACTGAATAAGTTTTTTATAGGTTGGGGAAGTTCGGTTGTTTGTTTTTCCGATCGACAAACAACTCTACATATGCAATTATAATTTAACATAGAATTACACACAATAAAAACGGGTATTGCTTATAATAACGCGGTGGTCGTCACCAATCAATGAAATTAATGCTCATTCAGACAGTCGCGAAGTGTTTTTAATCAGAGTGGCAGAATCATTCGTCCTGAATATAACATACCTAATATTTGTAATTTTAGGTTAGAAATATGTTTGCTTGAAAAACGATGGAATTGAAGCGATTGTTACGTAAGGAGATGTTTGTAGGTCAGAGTTTGTGTTTATCGGATGCTGTGAAATGGTACTTAAATAATCACAGAGTGTATCTCAGTTCTGAATGTTCATATTATGTCACTTTGTGCAAATACAATAAAGTTGATTATTATTGATGTGTGTGTTTTATTGATTATTTATTTTTAACTTGATTGATATACTTTCTTGGATCAATGAAATTGTCGTTAACTTTAAAAAAATGTGTGATTTGTGATTCTTGAAGACATTAAGACTTAGAAAAATAATATTCTTGACTTATAATAATATTTTTTTTTATTTCAGGCCATTTCGTTCCATAAATTCAAATTCAAATATTTTTATTCAATATAGGATTGAAAATCACTTATTAAACATCAAAAACTAACTAGAAAACCATCACTGTAGAGAGATGTGGTGTTCAAAATATAAAAAAATTATAACATTTATTACAAAAAGTCCAAATTGTTTTTTTGTTATTGTCTATGTGAGCAGATAACCATCGTTTGTAAATGGGGTACCTGATATAGTCAGATATACCCATGAGGATTTTATTATTTTTGCTGTGCAATTGACTCCCGAGTATCGCTTGTTCTTAATACAACGAAGATGTCAGGGACCTCAAACTCAACAAACAAGCCTGCACCAGCATCTCGGTAGTGTCATAAGGGCCCTGTATGTATCATTATACTGGACTGATTATATGCTTAATACAGGAGTGATTACAAACCGGCAAATAATTATCTTGTTATTCTGTCTTCATTAATAGAATTATTTTTATCGATCAAATACTTAAATAAACATTTACTTACTATCGATTTAAAAGCTTAAATACAAACATTGGAGATAATAAAAAAATAAAACAAACTTACTTGACATAAACTTTATTAAACAAACCAAGAGATCAAAAATATTTTAGCTCTTGGTGAAATGAGACACGTACTTTTATTTTAGTTAAATAAAACTGAATGAATTAATATATACTCTCCGAATCAAAATTACTATATGCCGAAATTGTTAACAATGTACTGGTATGAAGTAGCATTCTCAATTTGATATCAGATACCTAAACCTACATAATATTCTCCTCGATAACCTCTTTATGAGAGAACGCACATATTAATCGCTGTCGGTCAAAAACGACAAAACCCATTAAAATGATTTCATCTTAGTGCACACTACAAACAGACCTAAAGCGTAGCAGACCCCGATACGATCCAATATTATCACATTCCGGCCACAACAATAAGACCAAAACTTTTCATTCTTTGTTAAACATAATATTTTTTTTTGCACTTGAAGTATGAGCAATGAAGAGATAAAATATTGTCAACTTCGAGCATGTTTATAAGGTTTACAGTCTCAAATAATTCACTAATAATATGACATATTGTAGTAAAAATAGATTTCCTATATAAACATATCTAAATGCCTCCATAAATGCTTCGCACACAAATAATTTCAGAACTTAGGAACACAAAACAATCTCCTGTTTCCTTTAATACTAACCTGTACTAACGACAGTAAAGTTTAAATCTTAAAACTATAAATAACTTTGTAATACACTTAATAATTTGATGTACTTACTTAACAAAGAAAAAAAAATTGCACCAGCAAAGATTACAATGTTTGTAATTTCACATCAAAATTATTAGAAGTTGATAATTAGGAATTTTAAAATTAATACAAAATAAAATAAAAATACTTGAGGGTCATCAATATTAGAGTATTCAACCAAAAGGACAAGTCGTTGGAATTATGAAAGAACAGAGTAGTGTTGTGCGTGTGTAATTAGTGTTAGGGGCGTAATATTCAGAGGAGCGTTTTCGGAGAAGCGAAACACGCATCGTCTATCAATTTTGGACATTTTAATATCTATTATATATGTGAAAAAGCTTGATGGATGTGCTTCAACAGACCTTCTACAATCAAATCAAGGATCCTATACGATTTTCCAATTCGGAAAAGCGAATTGAAAAACGTATGTATGCGGCTGCGCTTTACTTGCTAATACTTTCCATAAATACTTGCTTCCATAAAATTGGAGCGAGTGAAGATGTCAGCATCAGCAAGTGAGTAGTGATTGTATGTTTTATGTTATTGCTTTGATTCAAGCTGTCCGTATAAAATCTCCTCCATTTGGTTAGACACTCTAAGTAAAATACACTACAAAATATGTAAAAAGTAACGTTATATTGTCAGGAATCACTTTCCAAACTTGGCGAGCGTGTCGTTGCAGTCTTGTATAGTCTTGGTGAGTCTCTCCACGGTAGCCGAGGTCTGCTTTGTGGCCAGGAGTCGCCTGCAACTCTCCGCGCTGGTGAAGTAACCGCACACGTTGTGGAATATTCTGACCACGCGGTCGCCGCACACGTACAGATACTTACCGGACGCGTCGAAGCACAAATGGTTTATAATACCTGAAAATAAAACAAAATTTATTAATGTCATTTGAAGGACCGTGGCTATTCTTTTTTTTATTTTCAACTGGCGTATCAGTTGCTATTACTGAAAACATTTATTAGGAATAAAAAAAAATATCCCACCATTATAGCAAATAATTTCGTTCAATTCACAATTTCACGCATGAATTACAGCTTCTCGTCCCGCGCTCCTCTTTAGACTTTATCTACACCCAGAATATGAATCCTCTAAAAGATTCTGAAACAGTTAGCTAACTGCTAACATTAAAACAGCCAGCCCTAGTAGTAACCGAATATCATCCATTAATGATTATATACAAATAAACTAAGTATTAATGAAAGAATTATTTATTTTAGTAGTAATTTACATTTAGTATAGTGCAAAAATTAAAATTCATTTGAATATAATGTTCTTTTGGAAATTAACGCTCATTTTTTGTAAACAAAACAGTAAAAATATCGAAGAAAAATGGCGGGGATTCGAATAACATACTTTTTTTTACGGCGCGCGACGTTCTGGTGGTGTGGAACGCGCGTAAAACAAAATGTTCTTTTTTTGAAATTCATACAGATGCCACGCATCGAGCAATAAGAATGTTGCTGTCTGTGAAAACTCTTTGAGCATGAAGGGAATGAAAAAAAAAATAGGAGTGTTGTTATGTGATTACAATTGAGTACAACATTACAACACTCTTTTGGGTGATGTAATGGTTATTAGAACATTAGGTGTTTCAATGTTGGCAATAAGCTAATATAACTGTTTCAGAATCTTGAATAGAGGATTTATAGCATGGGTGTAGATAAATGATTTTACAATATGATCCCAGAATATGTACAAAACAAATGTGTGTCGAAATTTAAAAGAATTGTTAAATAACGTTTGTGTGGGAAAGGTTACTATAACATAAACGATTTTCTTAATCACACCACAGACTGGGAATGAAGCGAACACCCTCAGGCAATTTAATTATAAATGTTTATCGTACGATATTACACTGCAATCCATATTTTTATAAAAAAAAGCCCGCTGAGTTTCTTGCGCCCGTTTTTCTCAGGTCTGAGGCACTCTATTTTGAATGGGTGGAAGTTTTTTGACGTTCAATAAGTGATTTTGAATCCTATTTTTAATAAAAATACTTGAATTTGACTTGTGATATGCTTTCAATAAGTAGGTACTTTGTCCATAATTTTAAGCAAGAAGAAGATTTCCGAAAAGATCAATGGCAAGTTAAATTTGTTATTTTCTAACACAAATAATGACTATTCCATATTTAAGATCTCAAACAATTCTACATAGCCGATAACTTTCTCTACATATATAGACAAATCACGTAATATAAAAAAAAAACAAACAAACACTTGTTTAAAATATTCAACAGCAATGTAATACATGTATTTAGGTTTCGTATGTTGAATTTAGAACCCGATTCGGACAGTACAGTTACAACACACGACTAGGGAGAAAAGTGTGCTTACAGTGTCCTTAAGCACACTTTTGCCGTTCCGCTATCAGACTGCGAATGATGTCCATATATGTGTATAGAACGTCATTGTACATATGCCGACATTTTTTTAAAATACAAACTAGTGTTGTA
This sequence comes from Leptidea sinapis, assembly GCF_905404315.1. NCBI lineage: Eukaryota > Metazoa > Arthropoda > Insecta > Lepidoptera > Pieridae > Leptidea > Leptidea sinapis. Next base: position 1,951,109 of record NC_066305.1, on the reverse strand, counting down.
TGTAGGTATTTATGTACGTATATAGTAAACTGAATCGGTTTCACCAAACATCGATTGACAAAACATTGGCCATAACATTGTATTATTCAGTTAGGCCGGCTCTTCATCGTCACCGATCGATACGACCGCCGCTGAACTCCGCACAACCTCGATTCAAAAATACTCTCATGGAAAGTTTCAGTTATTGGAAAATAACAAACGCATCCTGTGCGGCCGTGAGACGAAACTACATTTCAAGGAGAATCACGTATTATTTAGGTTTTATTTTTCATTTGTTTTTAACTTTATTTATATTTTTTTATGAAAACAAGGGACAAGACGAGCTGGACGTTCAGCTGATGGTAATTGATACGCCCTGCCCATTACAATGCAGTGGTTTTCAGGATTCTTGAAAAACCCAAAAATTCTGAGCGGCATTACAACTGCGCTCGTCCCCTTGAGACATAAGATGTTAAGTCTCATTTGCCCAGTAATTTCACTAGCTACGGCGCCCTTCAGACCGAAACACGATAATGTTTACACATTACTGCTTCACGGTAGAAATAGGCGCCGTTGTGGTACCCATAATCTAGCCGGCATCCTGTGCAAAGGAGCCTCCCACTGGTAATGGTAGTAATGGTGGACTTAAGTGTGAGCGCAAACGAAGCGATGTTTATAAATACGGACTTTGACTCAACTCGCTAGATAAGTCTAAGTTCGCTCTATCTCAGCCTTAGTCTTAACACAACTCCAGCTGTGGCGCTATTCAATATTCGTACTTGACGTTACTTGACGTTATCGGCATCGTCTTATCGAGAACAGTCAACGAATTCGGTCCTGAATACATAATGGCACATGTCCTGAATGGCACACTTCCGTGTCTCACATAATTTATCTATTACTGTCGTATTGATATACATTTTCATTGTTGTTATGCGTCGTGCGATATTATTCTCATTTCCATTATTTGAGGCCGAATGAATAAATTCAGTGTAATCTGATCCCAGCTGTTGAATTTAAATAACAATAAATTTTTAGGTAATTTTTTTCCAAAATTCTACTCCGTTTTAAATATTTATAAACCAATAGCGTTACTAAGACATGGTTTTTTTTAAATAATAATAACGAAATGATATTTACATACAAACCAACAAGAATACCAATTCTGTAGATCAAAATATAGTTACTTTCATTGACACAATGTATTTCGAAGTTTAATTATTTGTGAAATATTATTTTGATATTAAAATAAATAAAGAGTTAAGTGTGGGTATAAATATTGTCACTAATGAATTTTAAATTTGGTGCACATTGAAACATCCTGATTAGTTAACTCATAGGTCTAATATATACTAGCGTATAGACAAAACAAAGCATGCGAGAGAAGAGCATCTCTAACAGATAAAGAAAAGGAAAAAATGCCAACAAATTTTATTTCCTCACCTAAATTGTCCCAGATAGTGAATCAAATTTTTTTTTCATGAATTATCAAATTATGGCGTATCTCCGTTAGAGACGTTCTTCAATCTAGCATGCTTGGTTTGTATATGGGCTAGTATATTGTAAGTCCACAGATTTTTGTTGCAAAAAAACTTGTTTCCATTCACCCCGTGTAACTATGTAATTCATTTGTACAAAGTAATTGTTTTGTTCATTAATTTAACAAAATAATATAAATACATACATATATACATATACAAGTATACATATTATATTTTGTGTAAAGTATTTATAGTACAAAAGCATTAGTATCATGGATTGGAATACTATTATTACTAAAACTGAAATAAGCAACACATTAAAACAAGAAATATAATTGCGAAAACTATATTTAGATAATATTGTGACAGTTGTAAATCCGAGTTTATAGAAATTGCAAATGAAAGTCTTTATATGCGTAGTTTGAGTCGAGCCATTTCGGTTCTTAGCCACGATACACTGCTTATTCGCAACTATAATATGAATTAATTATTAACATTCCTAATAATTGATGTGGCACTATTGAAAAATGAGACATTTAAACTTTAAGTCACAATTGTATCACTTATAACCTCCAATTCTATCGCACTCTTAATACTTACACTTGAACATTGATATTTATTTATACAAAGATACCTATTGAATTTGTTATTATAATCGAGAATTTGATATACAAAAATGTAACAAAATTTTTGTTCGAAAAGTATTTCTGAAACTACTGCGCAACTTTAAGAAGACTTAAGAATATTATTTCTACCTTCATCTACACCCATGCTGTAATCCCTCTATTAAAGATTCTAAAACAGTTAGCTTATTGCCAACATTAAAACACCCAATGTCCCAATACGAGTGTTGCAATGAAATTGAGTACAACGTTATATCATCTGTTTTCATAATAACACTCCTTTGGATGATAGTATGATTACTAGGACTGGCTAACTGTTTCAGTATCTTTTAAAGAGGATTCATATTATGGGTGTAGATAAAGTCTTGTATGCAACTGTTGATAATTAGGTATTAAAACACTCATGTGATACTATTATCATAAACCCACATTCGTTTTTAATACCTCTTATTACACAACAGTTGTATAAATAACTATTACCTTTCTTCTAATTATTGATAACAACCTCCAAAAATTAAAATACTCGTGTATAGATGAAAATAATTTCACTGGAATCTCAGCCAATAGATAATTAAAACAAATTTGAAAGGATCCCTTAATTATTATCTTGTTTGTACGATTTAAATGTAAACAAGTTTTATCGCTGCTTAGAATATCACAATTAAAACGTATTATGCTCAATAACGTCATATCGCGTATATTAGTGATATTTAACTTCCATTTTTCTAGCGGTTCTTATAAAAGGCATCATGAATGGTTAAATTTCTCAAATATGCTATTTCTGAGTACATAAGTGATTTATAATAATTAGTTCGTGTGATTTCGAATGTTGGCAGATTATGAAACGGCTATAATAATAATATATTAATAACATGGTAATAGTGTGTATTATCGTTACCTTTCAGCACAAAACAATCATGTCACTTTTAACTAATCGCCAATTTCGAATTAACTGATGACAAGGGTCCGTGAATAGGAAAATATCATTTATCGGCTGATATTAGAGTCTTAAGTGCGAGTGAGAACAGCATATCGATAATACTGTACACTCCGCATTAGCGTAAGCGGCTTGGGTTACGACCTATGTTTAATAAGATACCTATTATATCGCGGGTTGCTTTGCTGAAGTTTTTGACACTTCACAACAAAGTCTTGATGTCACTTCAGAAAGGATTATATAACGTCAGCATACGTATTGACTACAAATAATTGATGAATTAAATATTTTTTTCCGTTTACCGCGTTAGAAGCGGGATTTGCAAAGACATTCTATTATGACTCGAGTTAACTTTGTAGTTTAATACAATAAATATGTGGAAGTTTATACCCATGGGAGTCTTGTGGACGGTGCTATATACAGAACTCGGAAACGGATATTTGGCCTTCTCTAGTCCTCATTTTAATACAGTCCACAAAGGCGCCAGCCTTGATAATTACTTATTAAGTTATACCCTCAATACATACAATTGATGGATTTAAAACTAGTGTATGATATCAACATTAGAAAAAAACTTTTACTTGTTATAAGTCGATAATTTTCTACATAAGTTTATTGATGTCCTACAATTCTAAATCAAAAACATACAGTACTTTGAAATGTATTAAGCTGATTTCTGCCGAATTGTTATATCAATATATTATGGAATGGTAAATGTATCGTAAATCAATTGTTAAAACGTATATGTAAGTAATTATTAATTGATTTTCCTCGTCACATATCATATAGTAGCCACACAGTTTTTCTTAGACCCTAAGAGTGTGCACCCTAGCTAATACCGGGAGTCCTTCAGGCCATAGTAACCTTAGAGTTCTCTGTTTATTAATGTTGTTTCTCTCTTTAGTATTTCGTGTTGATTCCTGTTTGTTGTCGTTTTGCCGTAGAATATTTATCTCAAAGCGAATCCGAGGTAATACCATTTCGCGTGGGGTCGTGTTTGCAAATGGGTTCGAAATATTATTTATGGTAATTTATACATTTTTTATTCGTGATTTGCTAGTAACATGAATTATTCATTGTACTTACGCTAATATTACTATATAAGAGTGCGTGTCTTATAATTCACATAACAACTATTACTGCCTTATTCATAATAAAACGCTCGAAGGTATAAATCTATATTACTTAAAACGTGTTTGAAGCCTATCGAACGTTCGATAAAATTCCTTATTCATATTCGTTAGATAAATCTCCCGTAACTAATACCTCTCCATAGTACGCAATGTTGCCATTTCGTACAAAAAAAACATGATTTTAACTAATTTAATGAGGAACTGTCAATGGAAACAGACATCTTTTCAATGTCAATGTTTTGTCAGTTGTCAAAATGGATGTCAAAATAAGTTCAAACTCCAAAAATCAAAGTTTCGAAGTCTGTCGGTTGTCAATCTATGACGGATAACAACTTTGAGCGGGAAGCTATTTATCACATTATTAAACGTCAAATACGAGACAGCCAGATGTCGGCCATATTTTTTTGCGTTCGAGTGCTGAAAATATGTATATAGAAGGATCCTAGCTACTATAAGTAACTTCAGCTTTAGCGAAGAGATAATGAGTGTTATTATCGATTATGAATACCATTTTTTAACAAGCGTATATTAGCAATGTTTTAAATCTCCGCTAAGTTATTATGAATAAGACAGTTATAATTTAGATGTCATATAAACTATGTGTCAGAATTTGAAATTTATGAACTCTCAAAAGTCCCACCTAATAAGAAGTCAACGAACGCGACCCGAAGTCGTATTACTTCGGATACGGCTTTGCTTTGTTTTAATAAAAATATTGTCACAAACTGTCGACACTGCCTCTAAGTTAACTTATTAACATTTAACAGTATCACATAGCACGTACCTAGATATATTTCGGCGAAATTTTTGCAGAGTTGTAAACGTTATAAATTGCAGTAACATTTGACTTGTAATTGATAGATAAAAACGCATTTATTGTTTAAATTGAATTAACGGTATTGCCTTTACATGGTTCTAGTGACTACAATTATTAAATACGTGATTGATATAGTGTACCTACTTGCAGTATTGTTTATAGGTGAATTATAATAATTAATCATACATACCAGGTTTGATACAATTCGCTACTGTCTGATTTAGTGTTGATTATTTGAGGCTGATTGAGAAATGGGTGTGTGTGGCTGTATTCGAATAATCTAAGCCCCGATTGACATCCAAAGCGATTTCATCAACACCTTTAGAGCGTGTTGGCCTAAACATTTTTTTTACATGTCATAAACAATAGAATGTAACAATTACCTGTCAAAACTGTTATCGATAAGTATGAACAAGATCAAATATTTTTAAAACTTTAATGTTTTTTAACTAAACTTGATCGCGATATCAAATATGTTGAACGTCAAAATTCGCGGTCAGCATTTAAACGTGGTAAGGGTATAACTGCGTTAAGTTTGTCTTGGTGAAATCAGAATTAAATTTGTTAACTCGATTGCAGGCGTAAGCTTAGTTTAAAGTGTTCTAATCGCTTTCTACGTCAATGATGAAATCGGTGCTAGAGTGATTGACTTGCATGATGGGCTATTGCATCGCGTGATATTAACCGAATATCACAAAAATATTTGAATTTCGGTTTGTCATTTGTGTAATATACTTTGCGTGCATAGTGAATTAACTTTTTAACGTACAAATATATAAATGTAATTTGTAGGTACCTGAGAGATGAACAAGACACCATGATTTACGATCCATGCGACACCCGAACGGTTGGTTCAGTGGGTGAGAGCGCGCGGGCGGAACCCGAGAAGCGCTGGTTTCGAATCCCGAATCGTTCATAAATTTTGATTATAAAAGTTTGTATAATTAATCCCAGAATCCCATATCATTTTAAAATAATAAATAAAATAAAAATAAAATAGCCTTTATTATTACTAGTGACTTAATTTTTTTTTTCTTATAAATAAAACTTAAATTATCTTAACTAGTAATTTGTCTCTCGACAAAGGCCTCCTCTAAAGACTTCCACCTTATAAAACTTCCACGTTTAAAAAAAAAAACATTTTAAAATAACAAATAATAAATATAAAATTATTTCAAACCTAGCCTTGGTGAATTTATGTATTGGAGCACGCTCCGTTGTGCGTGTAACGTTTTACAGTATTTTACTGAATAAGTTTTTTATAGGTTGGGGAAGTTCGGTTGTTTGTTTTTCCGATCGACAAACAACTCTACATATGCAATTATAATTTAACATAGAATTACACACAATAAAAACGGGTATTGCTTATAATTACGCGGTGGTCGTCACCAATCAATGAAATTAATGCTCATTCAGACAGTCGCGAAGTGTTTTTAATCAGAGTGGCAGAATCATTCGTCCTGAATATAACATACCTAATATTTGTAATTTTAGGTTAGAAATATGTTTGCTTGAAAAACGATGGAATTGAAGCGATTGTTACGTAAGGAGATGTTTGTAGGTGGGAGTTTGTGTTGATATCGGATGCTGTGAAATGGTACTTAAATAATCACAGAGTGTATCTCAGTTCTGAATGTTCATATTATGTCACTTTGTGCAAATACAATAAAGTTGATTATTATTGATGTGTGTGTTTTATTGATTATTTATTTTTAACTTGATTGATATACTTTCTTGGATCAATGAAATTGTCGTTAACTTTAAAAAAATGTGTGATTTGTGATTCTTGAAGTCATTCACATTTAGAATAATAACATTCTTGACTTATAATATTTTTTTTTTATTTCAGGCGATTTCGTTCCATACATTTAAATTCAAATATAGGATTCAAAATCACTTATTAAACGTCAAAAACTAACTTGAAAACCATCACTGTAGAGAGATGTGGTGTTCAAAATATAAAAAAATTATAACATTTATTACAAAAAGTCCATTGTACCCTAACCAAAGCATTGAGAGAGAAACTTGCCATTACACAGATCAATGGAGAGGAGTATGGTTGGTTATACACTGCAGGATAGCAGGGCACATGATGCGAGACAAAGTGGGGAACCGAATGGTACCCGAGAGATGGCAAGTTATTTTTTTGTTATTGTCTATGTGAGCAGATATCCATCGTTTGTAAATGGGGTACCTGATATAGTCAGATATACCCATGAGGATTTTATTATTTTTGCTGTGCAATTGACTCCCGAATATCGCTTGTTCTTAATACAACGAAGATGTCAGGGACCTCACACTCAACAAACAAGCCTGCACCAGCATCTCGGTAGTGTCATAAGGGCCCTGTATGTATCATTATACTGGACTGATTATATGCTTAATACAGGAGTGAATCACAAACCGGCAAATAATTATCTTGTTATTCTGTCTTCATTAATAGACTTATTTTTGTCGATCAAATACTTAAATAAACATTTACTTACTATCGATTTAAAAGCCTAAATAAAAACATGGGAGATAATAAAAAAATAAAACAAACTTACTTGACATAAACTTTATTAAACAAACCAAGAGATCAAAAATATTTTAGCTCTTGGTGAAATGAGACACATACTTTTATTTTAGTTAAATAAAACTGAATGAATTAATATATACTCTCCGAATCAAAATTACTATATGCCGAAATTGTTAACAATGTACTGGTATGAAGTAGCATTCTCAATTTGATATCAGATACCTAAACCTACATAATATTCTCCTCAATAACCTCTTTATGAGAGAACGCACATATTAATCGCTGTCGGTCAAAAACGACAAAACCCATTAAAATGATTTCATCTTAGTGCACACTACAAACAGATCTAAAGCGTAGCAGACCCCGATACGATCCAATATTATCACATTCCGGCCACAACAACAAGACCAAAACTTTTCATTCTTTGTTAAACATAATATTTTTTTTGCACTTGAAGTATGAGCAATGAAGAGATTAAATATTGTCAACTTCGAGCATGTTTATAAGGTTTACAGTCTCAAATAATTCACTAATAATATGACAAATTGTAGTAAAAATAGATTTCTTATATAAACATATCTAAATGCCTCCATAAATGCTTCGCACACAAATAATTTCAGAACTTAGGAACACAAAACAATCTCCTGTTTCCTTTAATACTAACCTGTACTAATGACAGTTTAAATCTTAAAACTATAAATAACTTTGTAATAATAATACACTTAATAATTTGATGTACTTACTTAACAAAGAAAAAAAATTGCACCAGCAAAGATTACAATATGTGTAATTTCACATCAAAATTATTAAGAACTGATAATTAGGAGTTAAATTTTAAAATGAATACAAAATAAAATAAAAATACTTGAGGGTCATCAATATTAGAGTATTCAACCAAAAGGACAAGTCATTGGAATTATGAAAGAACAGAGTAGTGTTGTGTTTGTGTAATTAGTGTTGGGGGCGTAATATTCAGAGGAGCGTTTTCGGAGAAGCGAAACACGCATCGTCTATCAATTTTGGACATTTTAATATCTATTATATATGTGAAAAAGCTTGATGGATGTGCTTCAACAGACCTTCTACAATCAAATCAAGGATCCTATACGATTTTCCAATTCGGAAAAGCGAATTGAAAAACGTATGTATGCGGCTGCGCTTTACTTGCTAATACTTTCCATAAATACTTGCTTCTATAAAATTGGAGCGAGTGAAGATGTCATCACCAGCAAGTGAGTAGTGATTGTATGTTTTATGTTATTGCTTTGATTCAAGCTGTCCGTATAAAATCTCCTCCATTTGGTTAGACACTCTAAGTAAAATACACTACAAAATATGTAAAAAGTAACGTTATATTGTCAGGAATCACTTTCCAAACTTGGCGAGCGTGTCGTTGCAGTCTTGTATAGTCTTGGTGAGTCTCTCCACGGTAGCCGAGGTCTGCTTTGTGGCCAGGAGTCGCCTGCAACTCTCCGCGCTGGTGAAGTAACCGCACACGTTGTGGAATATTCTGACCACGCGGTCGCCGCACACGTACAGATACTTACCGGAGGCGTCGAAGCACAAATGGTTTATAATACCTGAAAATAAAACAAAATTTATTAATGTCATTTGAAGGACCGTGGCTATTCTTTTTTTTTTATTTTCAACTGGCGTATCAGTTGCTATTACTGAAAACATTTATTAGGAATAAAAAAAATATCCCACCATTATAGCAAATAATTTCGTTCAATTCACAATTTCACGCATGAATTACAGCTTCTCGTCCCGCGCTCCTCTTTAGACTTTATCTACACCCATAAAATGAATCCTCTAAAAGATTCTGAAACAGTTAGCTAACTGCTAACATTAAAACAGCCAGCCCTAGTAGTAACCGAATAACATCCATTAATGATTATATACAAATAAACTAAGTATTAATGAAAGAATTATTTATTTTAGTAGTAATTTACATTTTGTATAGTGCAATAATTAAAATTCATTTGAATATAATGTTCTTTTGGAAATTCATCGCTCATTTATTGTAAACAAAACAATAAAAATATCGAAGAAAAATGGCGGGGATTCGAATAACATACTTTTTTTTACGGCGCACGACGTTCTGGTGGTGTGGAACGCGCGTAAAACAAAATGTTCTTTTTTTGAAATTCATACAGATGCCACGCATCGAGCAATAAGAATGTGGCTGTCTGTTAAAACTCTTTGAGCATGAAGGGAATGAAAAAAAAAATAGGAGTGTTGTTATGTAATTACAATTGAGTACAACATTACAACACTCTTTTGGGTGATGTAAAACCATTACATTACAACATTAGGTGTTTTAGTGTTGGCAATAAGCTAATATAACTGTTTCAGAATCTTTAATAGAGGATTTATAGCATGGGTGTAGATAAATGATTTTACAATATGATTTAAAAGAATTGTTAAATAACGTTTGTGTGGGAAAGGTTACTATAACATAAACGATTTTCTTAATCACACCACAGACTGGGAATGAAGCGAACACCCTCAGGCAATTTAATTATAAATGTTTATCGTACGATATTACACTGCAATCCATATTTTTATACAAAAAAGCCCGCTGAGTTTCTTGCACCCGTTTTTCTCAGGTCTGAGGCACTCTATTTTGAATGGGTGGTAGTTTTTTGACGTTCAATAAGTGATTTTGAATCCTATTTTGAATAAAAATACTTGAATTTGACTTGTGATATGCTTTCAATAAGTAGGTACTTTGTCCATAATTTTAAGCAAGAAGAAGATTTCCGAAAAGATCAATGGCAAGTTAAATTTGTTATTTTCTAACACAAATAATGACTATTCCATATTTAAGATCTCAAACAATTCTACATAGCCGATAACTTTCTCTACATATATAGACAAATCACGTAATATAAAAAAAAAAAAACAAACAAACACTTGTTTAAAATATTCAACAGCAATGTAAAACATATATTTAGGTTTCGTATGATGAATTTAGAACCCGATTCGGACAGTACAGTTACAACACACGATTAGGGAGAAAAGTGTGCTTACAGTGTCCTTAAGCACACTTTTGCCGTTCCGCTATCAGACTGCGAATGATGTCCATATATGTGTATAGAACGTCATTGTACATATGCCGACATTTTTTTTAAATACAAACTAGTGTTGTATGTAGCTATTTATGTACGTATATAGTAAACTGAATCGGTTTCACCAAACATCGATTGACAAAACATTGGCCATAACATTGTATTATTCAGTTAGGCCGGCTCTTCATCGTCACCGATCGATACGACCGCCGCTGAACTCCGCACAACCTCGATTCAAAAATACTCTCATGGAAAGTTTCAGTTATTGGAAAATAACAAACGCATCCTGTGTGGCCGTGAGACGAAACTACATTTCAAGGAGAATCACGTATTATTTAGGTTTTATTTTTCATTTGTTTTTAACTTTATTTATATTTTTTTATGAAAACAAGGGACAAGACGAGCTGGACGTTCAGCTGATGGTAATTGATACGCCCTGCCCATTACAATGCAGTGGTTTTCAGGATTCTTGAAAAACCCAAAAATTCTGAGCGGCATTACAACTGCGCTCGTCCCCTTGAGACATAAGATGTTAAGTCTCATTTGCCCAGTAATTTCACTAGCTACGGCGCCCTTAAGACCGAAACACGATAATGTTTATACATTACTGCTTCACGGTAGAAATAGGCGCCGTTGTGGTACCCATAATCTAGCCGGCATCCTGTGCAAAGGAGCCTCCCACTGGTAATGGTAGTAATGGTGGACTTAAGTGTGAGCGCAAACGAAGCGATGTTTATAAATACGGACTTTGACTCAACTCGCTAGATAAGTCTAAGTTCGCTCTATCTCAGCCTTAGTCTTAACACAACTCCAGCTGTGGCGCTATTCAATATTCGTACTTGACGTTATCGGCATCGTCTTATCGAGAACAGTCAACGAATTCGGTCCTGAATACATAATGGCACATGCCCTGAATGGCACACTTCCGTGTCTCACATAATTTATCTATTACTGTCGTATTGATAAACATTTTCATTGTTGTTATGCGTCGTGCGATATTACTCTCATTTCCATTATTTGAGGCCGAATGAATAAATTCAGTGTAATCTGATCCCAGCTGTTGAATTTAAATAACATAGAGTAGATGGAATATACTTATATTATTAAGTTGAGATTGATTTTTGTCCGGTCGCCATTTTATTCACGACTAACATTGTACTGGCATAAATCTCAGCGATTTAATATTTTCATCACAATACTAATAATACGATAATATATACAAATTAGATTCTGATCACTCTCAATTAATTTTGCAAGTCAGTTTAAATCGGCTTATTCCGTAGGTAAATCAATAGTTATTTCTTAGATCGTTTATCCCTCTAAATAAACTCTGAGAGCTGTGAAAACGTCAAAAAGGTTGACAGTTAACCTCTATTTTGAGCAAATTAACACAAAGTGACACAAAATAGCGAGTGTAAGACGTAGCTTGTGACGTACATTGAAGTAATAAATAATAACTATTGAATGGACAGAGCGCATCAATTACCATCAGCTGAAAGTCCTGCTCGTCTCGTCCCTTATTGTTATATAAAAAAACCCTGGCTTGTTTATCGATAGTGCGTACTTAAACTTTGCTCAGATTTTACTCACTTAAAACTTAGGTGAGTGTAAGCTTTACATAATATTTTATTTCGTTTTTATAGTCATTTGACAGCTGAAAGTATGCTGAGCTTCAGCCAAGACAGCTCAATGCAAAAGAAAAGTTCGCGTTTTATCACACTCAACTAAGTTGTAAGTAAAGTGTGAGCAAAGTCTTAGTACGCTGTATAGATCTCAGCCTATGAGTTATTTATACTGAAGCGGGGTTTAGACAGTGTCAGTAACTGACTTCGAGTCAGCGCTGACCCGAAAACTACCCAATGTAAACTGATTTGAAGTCAGTACAGCGGCGGGAAGTCAGCGCTGACTTCAATATCGCAGACGAATATTTTGAGGTCAGTCGGTGCCCTCTGCGCCCTCTCTCACCAGTGGTAAAAACCCCCTATAAATGAGAAAGTCAGTCATCGCGTTGCGTAGACGCTAAAATGTCTCGTAAACTAAGCGACTGACTTCACAAACGTGTGCTCAACCTAGTCAGCTTACCACGACTACTGACTCCATGTAAACGAATGAAGTCATGGATGGTGGCAGTGTCGGCGCCGATACTGACATGTGCACTGACCCTGTCTAAGCCCGGCTTGATATGAGCTAAACTTACCCGAGTAGATATTGTCGACGGTATCGAACAGCTTCCCCGTGTACGTATCGTAGAACTCCACGCTGTTGTCGCAGGTGACAGCCAGCACTTCAGCGTTGGGCGAGAGAGCTATCCGCGGCGGGTTACTGCTCTGAGTGTACCGGCCTGTCTCCAGCACGTGGGGGGACTCGCCTAGCGTGTACTTTACTGAAACATACGATGATAACATTAATACTAGTGATAGTGACAAATGTTATCAAATTATTTATGAAGTGAAAGTCGCGTTGGGCACTTTGTGGTAGGGGAACATCTTATGAGTTCGCGTCACCGACATGGCAGTCATGACTGGCGCACGCGATACATAAATGATTAAAAAAATTAGTATAAATATATACAGTTAGACACTTTTTGGATGGGTAAAATCTCGTGAATTCGCGTTACTAAAATACTTACAGCAGTATATCTGTAGTTATACAGCTGACACATTGTGCAACATTAGTGTATGTGTTGTAATTGAAATTGAATTGATTTAGTGACAGGTTGATGTAGTCGCAGGTATATTGTCAAAGCCGTGATGTTACAATTTCACCAGAGATAATATAATAAACGGTAGATTGTCGATCGACTTCATTTCCTACAATGTAACGTTCTGGTTACAGTGAGTAATATCAGGGGTACAATATAGTGATATTATAATACATATATATATATAAATAAAAGTTATAAATTATCACGAATGATGTTAGCAGTATGAGACGTCGAGCGTTCTGATTGGTCAATTTTTTTTCATACGCAATTTGCAAAACAATAATAGTAAACAACAGTAGCATGTATGATGTTTTCCATCTGAAATTATTGTTGAAATAGTAGTTAAAAAGGGCCATTTCTAACTAATAATAATACTTTCTAACTTCCGTTATCTTAGTTGATAGTACAATCTATCATCTTTGAACTAACGTGTTCATTCGAATTCATTACCAACATTCTGCACAAGTCTTGGTCAATTAAAATAGTGACATGGCTGTGTTTATAATTCAAAAGTCCATTACAATAATATTGTATGTAATTCTGATGCTCTGGTCAAGATCACCGGGATAGCTTTTTTTTATGAAAATAAGGGACGAGACGAGCAGGAAGGTAAGCTGATGGTAATTGATGCGTCCTGCTCATTACAATGCAGTGCCGCTCAGAATTCTTGAAAAACCCCAAAAATTCCGAGCGGCACTACAACTGCGCTCGTCACCTTGAGACATAAGATGTTAAGTCTCATTTGCCCAGTAATTTCACTAGCTACGGCGCCCTTCAGACCGAAACACAGTAATGCTTACACATTACTGCTTCACGGCAGAAATAGGCGCCGTTGTGGTACCCATAATTTAGCCGGCATCCTGTGCAAAGGAGCCTCCCACTGGTGATATGATAGCTTGGATGAGGGCAGTGCAGGACCGATCGTCGTGGAGATCTTTAATGTAATTCTTATTAAATACAATATTTTGTAATTCATTAATTCCTTTGATGTTACTGGCAACAAGTTTGTCGTCAACCATGGCTTCCGAAGGGAAATGAAATTATACAAAATGGAAGCGTTATTTTAAAATTTGTGTGTTTGTTCTGGCTAATCTCCAGGATGACTGGATAAACTTTGATGACTATTTCATTAGTAACAATTTACTCCTTGCTTAAGAACCTTTGAGTGTAGTCAACGAATTAGGTACCCAGCATATAAAACAAAATAACATTTCATACAGTGGGAGGCTTCATTGCACAGGATACCGGCTAGATTATGGGTACCACAACGGCGCCTATTTCTGCCGTAAAGCACTAATATGTAAGCATTATTGTGTTTCGATCTGAAGGGCGCCGTAGCTAGTGAAATTACTGGGTAAACGAGACTTAACATCTTATGTCTCAAGATAGCGCAACTGTAGTGCCGAAAAATTTTTTGAGTTTTTCAGTAATCCTGAGCGGTACTAATTGTAATGGGCAGGGCGTATCAATTACCATCAACTCAACTTCCTGCTCGTCTCGTCCCTTATTTTCATAAAATAAATAAATACAAAATTTATTAAACGGTCAGATTTATCCCTACCTACTAATATTATAAAAGTGAATGTATGTTTGTTTGTTACGCTTTTACGCCGGAGCTACTGAACTGATTTTGATGAAATTTGGTACAGTAGGTACTTGGAAAAGGACATAGGCTAGACATTTTATCCTGGAAAAATCCATGGGTCCTGCGGGTTTTGTGAAATATTGAAATTCACGTCGATATATCGTCGAGCTATAAACTATACCAATAGTAGGTGTAGTTTGCCATAACAATCTTCGTTGAAATAAGATTCTTGTAATATGTTGGGAACGGGAGCGAAAACGGGAAACGGAACTGGAATGGGACATGAGATAATCTTCAATTCCAAAATTGCTTATTATTTTTAAATACCCTTTATTTACACAGAGAAAGTCGCGGGCATCAGCTGGTCTTATAATATTTTTATGAAAAAAACAGAGGCGAGCAAGAATTCCGATTTTCGTCTGAACGCCATTGGGATGTAACTCAGAATTCTAACATCTTACATCCAAATGGTGTTCGTCACTTTGAGACATAAGATCTTAAGTTTCATTAGCCCAGTGAGCTACGGCGCCCTTTACACCGAAACGCAATAAGGCTTGCGTCCGAATGCTCCACGACAAAAAAAGGCGCCGATTTTACCATTAAGATAAATTCATTAATTATTGAAAAAACGATGAGAGTGAAATTTAAAGATGCGCGCGCATCACTGTAACACAAAAGTAACAGGGTGAAGTTGGTTCCTAAAATTTTCTGACGTTACGTTTTTTTTGTTGGTTTCTTCGTCCATTATTAGGATAGACAAAGGTTTCAAGCCCGTACAGCCGTATTCGTTATTTATTAATTAACTGTCAAAGCCATCTTTGCAATATTTTTACAATATTGTTTTTTCTACAAACGTAGAAGAGCACGAGGAATAAATAATTTTAAGTATTTTTGCTTAGTTAGACCAAATAAGTATAACTTCTTGTATGCAATACACACACACTTTTTTTATTAAGCTATTGCATAGCTTCTATCGCGGGCCTTGAGCGTGGAGACCGAATCCAGAAATTCCGTAACGAAAATAACCTAACACTTACTTACTAGATGTATATAGATATTTCGGCACGCTTTTTACAGTTGCCGTGGAACAGCGGCTATCACATATGCTCGTTGTGCAGAAGGTGCCAGGTTCGAGCCTTTTTAATTTTTATTATTAAGACAAGCATTTTTATTTAGTTCCACCTGTCCCGTTGTCTGTCTGTAATCAAATCTTGCAAGTTAAATTTTACTCAGTTCCCGTTTGCTTATTTTTAAATTAATTTTATTAAAAAAAATACTGCATAAATACAATAAATAAATAATTATAATTGATTAAGTTGATAAAAAATGCTATGCAATAGCTTTTTTTAAGATAAGTAACCGATATGCGCGCGGGCGAAGGCGCGGGAGAGCGCTAGTATCAATAGTAAACGAAGCACGTAGAGCGGGATTAATTCAATATCCTTGTTAGTTATCCTTGATCTTATGTTTATTTAGTTTTATGGAAATTAAACAGATTCACAGTTCCGTCAGCGACTCCGCAACCTCGCGTAGTATGGTGTACTATACCGCGCAGTATCTACGTCGGTTTACAGAAACAAGCGATGTAATTACAAGATTAAATGCTTTGTGGGTTAATCGAATGCATGACTTTTCTTACACGGAAATGCATTCATGATAATGTTAGCATATTATTAAAATTTATTACGATTTAAGGTCATATATTAAAAATATTTTGAAGTACTATAGGCGTGGCGTTTATACTATGTAGAGTGATAACTAGTGCGTAAAATTGTCGAAATTAATCTAAGTATAACTGTATAATTTATATTTTTTAATTAGTTACAAAAGTAATTCGCTGAAGATCCTTTCTTGTAAACTTTTGGATAGTTTCATCTTGAAATATTGATTGTTTTGTAATTACTATGACGAGTACTCACGATATATATATATTTTATTAATTTGGTGACGATATTTCGATCCAATTGCATGAATCGTGGTCGCGGCGGAACTGCGGAGGCGGCGAGGAACTCTTGACACATTGACACTTGACACTAAGAGTACGTCAGTCTGTCCACGTGGCGTCTAATTCGTTTTGGTCTTTGATTCCCTAAAACTTTCGAGTATTTTTTTTTGCATTTGCAAATGCACTGCAATGTGTCAAGATTTTCTCGCCGCCTCGGCAGTTCCGCCGCGACCACTATTCATGCAATTGGATCTAAATATCGGCACCAAATTTATAAAATGTATATCGTGAGTACCCGTCATAATAATTACAATGTTAATTTTCCGCAATGATTAAATTTTAAAAATTGATGGCTTCAGTGTCTTTTTTTTATAAAAAAAAATATTTCAATCGTGTTATATTTTAAATAATATTGTAAAAATGATAATTATAAATCGAATACCAGAACTGTCGTCAAATCAAATCGAAATATTTTATTGCAGGTCACATTATTACAAAAGGGTGGTGGTGGTATATAATATGGGTAGACAATATGTGACGCCCTGCAAGGGCACAGCAATGTTTTATATAAAATAAATAAGTTTTATACAATTAAGAATACAGATAATACAACCATTATTATAAGTATAACTATTTATTTCCATATCTAATATATAAAATTCTCGTGTCATGGTGTTAAACTTTGAACTCCTCCGAAACGCTCGACCGATTCTCATGAAATTTTGAGTGCATATTGGTTAGGTCTGAGAATCGGACAACATCTATTTTTCATCCCCCTAAATGTTAAGGGTGGTCCACGCCAATTTTTTTTTTTAATTTTTTTGATTATGAGTCAGCATTAAAAATTCATACAACTTCAAATTTTCACCCATCTACGATCAACAGTTATTTTTGTATCGCGATTTTAATATAGGCAATACAACGTTTGCTGGGTCAGCTAGTTATCTAATAAAATTATAACTAATTCTCACACTTAGTATAATTAAAAAAATCGGGTAAATCATAGAAGCATCTTGAAACTAAAAAAGTTTTAAGTTCTGTTTTAAATAAAGAAGGCTTCTCTTTATTTTTAACTGGATTAAGGGTCTGATTATAGATTTTGATAGCATCAGATTACACGATCAGGCATAGAGAAAAATAATAGACATCTTTTGAAGGTACCCCTTTACCCCTAAGGGGTATGTATCCCTAAGGGGTATCCCTAACTTAAGAGTTATAAGGACTGTGATGTTGCAAGTGACTATCGCCGGGATGATCACTTGCCATCAAGTAACCAGAGTGGTCGTATGTACTCCTATTCCATAAATTATTTAACCAGTGGGAGGTTCCTTTGAACAGGATGCCGGCTAGATTATGGGTATCACAACGGCGCCTATTTCTGCTGTGAAGCAGTAATGTGTAAGTATTACTGAGTTTCGGTCTGAAGGGCAGCGCACCTAGTGAAATTACTGGGTAAATTAGAGTAAACATCTTATGTCTCCTTATGTCTCAAGGTGACGAGCGCAGTTGTGGTGCTGATCAGAATTTTTAGGTTCTTGAAGAAACCTGAGCGGTACATCATTGGTAATGGGCAGGGCGTATCAATTCCCATCAGCTGAACGTCCTGCTCATCTCGTCCCTTATTGTCATAAAAAAATACCCATGCAGCGAAAGGGATATTCCAACCAAATTTCAAGTTTCTACGCCTTACTTATAGTTCCAGAGATATCGTAATGAGTCACTATATAGGTGGAAATCTCTTTAAATACAAATTAAAATATATTTATTCAGAATAGGATTCAAAATCACTTATTGAACGTTAAAAACTACCACCCATTCAAAACAGACTGCCTCAGACCTTCTACTAGTGAATCAGTAATGTGTATTACTGTTTCGGTCTTAAGGGCGCCGTAGCTAGTGAAATTAATGGGCAAATGAGACTTAACATCTTATGTCTCAAGGTGACGAGTGCAGTTGTAGTGCCGCTCAGCACTGCATTGTAATGGGCTCAATTCAATTATCAATTACTATCAGCTGGACGTCCTGCTCGTCTCGTCCCTTATTTTCATAAAAAAAAAGACCTGAGAAGAATGGGCGCAAGAAACTCAGCGGGTTTTTTATATTTACTTAAGAAGAGTTATTAGTTTCTGGCCATTCTTTCGATTGGCATCATAAAAGTAGAGGTGTTTTTTTTTTACATTTCGGTTCGATTCCCAGACGAGGCAAGTAATTTTTAGAAAATTTGTGAATGCAGAAATACTAACTTTTAAAAATAACATAAAGTCTTCTTTCAGTAAAATATCCTATCTTCGATATTTAAGGTACTTTCCCTTCATGTCCCATAACTTTGGGACACCTGTATATATGATGTATCTATACTTTATAAGCTGTGAATTAAGAGATTCTACGCGGTGATCACACCTAGAGCATAAGTGAAGCTATCTGCCCGACTTCCATTCGTCGTCTTTGACAATGTTATAGATTTTATTCCTTTCCATGTACACCTTCTCGAAAGGTTCCTTCGTATTTAAGCTAACACACACACCGAAACCGTGTCATTTATTTCGTACAAAAAAAAGATACGCGGCCAGAAGGCTGGTATGAAAATCAATTTGTTTTTGTATGGCTTCGAATATTTAAATGAAC
Source organism: Leptidea sinapis (assembly GCF_905404315.1). Taxonomy (NCBI): domain Eukaryota; kingdom Metazoa; phylum Arthropoda; class Insecta; order Lepidoptera; family Pieridae; genus Leptidea; species Leptidea sinapis. Next base: position 1,931,691 of record NC_066305.1, on the reverse strand, counting down.
TATACTGGCCAGTTAATATTTATTATATGTGCATACAAACAATGTCGCGAACACATCAAATAGATTTATGTGTTCGTTTTGTATGTATAATATGCATTTATGTTTTTTTTTATTTTCCTCGTCCGCGTAAGTTAGAGTACTATTTAAGTATGAATTGTGAGAAACTACCTTTTGTTTGTTTTTATGAAAAGGGACGAGACGAGCAGGACGTTCAGGTGATGGAAATCGATTAGCCCTGCCCATTACAATACAGTGCCGCTCAGGTTTATTGAAAAACCTAAAAATTCTGAGCAGCGCCCTTCAGATCGAAATACACAAACGCTTACATATTACTGCTTCACGGCAGAAATAGGCGCCGTTGTGGTACCAATAATCTAGCCGGCATCCAGTGCAAAGGAGCCTCCCACTGTAGATTTTGATGTTAAATAACCCGTGTTTTAACAAACTTATTTAAAATAACAAAATGTGAACTTTAATTTGGGCAGTCGGCTTCGCCTTGTACCTTTAAAGTACACCCTCGGAGGAATCGGAAACCCTTATACCTTTGTTAAACAATGTAGGTACTAATAATGCCATTCAATCAAATCTCAAATCTATTGTTTCAGTATAGCTTTTTGAATTAGGTTGTTTTTTTGTTATTTTATTTTTATATTTAGTGTATCTGAAGTACACTAACTAATTTTTCTGAATATGTGTAGACCTACGAATTTTTCAATGCAGCAATGAACGTAAGCACAATTTGATTATAGACAGTTTGATTCTGCCACAGATCGCACCCTTACTGTAAGTAGTTAAAGAGTTCCATTGATCATCATATTCTATCACGACAATTAGTTGACCATAACGACGTTATGTAGGTGGGTCAAATATCCGGATAGCATATAAAAGATTCGGCTGGGTATTTAATTTTCTCCTAAGAATTGAAGAGTTCCGTTACTTTGTCATGGATCCCACAGTCAGAACCGCACCAAACTCTCATCAAAAGATCCTTAAAGGATGCCACTGTCAGATCTGGACCAAATTGCAATGGGACCACCACCGGGAGGCACCAGGTTTCACACAAAAAAAGAATCATCGAAATCGTTTCAACCTCGTCCTTTTTTGAAGTCGGTTAAAAAGTTGTAAGCCCAGTGTTCGTTTGACTTTCAAGTTAGTTGTGAACATAAATTATAATAATGGCCATAATATAATATTAATTTATATTTAGGTCGAGGCTGCTTCATATCATCAACATTTTCCTCGTGTTGTTTGTTCGGTACTTACCAGTGTCGTTACATCGAAGATTCACAGGCTGTTATGTATTAAGCAACATCCCAGCCGATTATGGGTTATTGTACATGTACGAAAAGCACCAGATTTTTCATCCACCTATCGCTAATGCAAAAACATTTAAAAAAAATTAGACCACAATAACTCAGCGGCTAAGTTTTCCCCTTCAATCTCCCAGCGGTCAAGTGACCTCTACAAACAAAATAACTATTGATGCGCGTTCAGTCGGCATTTAAACACGAACGTGCAACGCGAAATTGTTCCATTTTGCGGCGTAAAAATTCGGCGTTCAAACCAAAGCTCACTGTACCATTAACTATTACCGATGAGCACAATTGATTTAGTTTACTTTAATAAATATAAATATTAAATTTATTTATTTATAATATTATTGTGTAAAATGCTACAAAATCATAAGAGTTGATGCTTTCATATACTCAACACGATTGTTATAAAACTTAGTCGTATAACATACAGTTCTATCATGCCGCTTTTGGCGAGAAGCGATGTGATTGGCCAATTTTATCGCGTTATGCACGCCACGCACATATCCCCGCAAAAATTGTTGACGCGGACGTCTTAGCAATAGTTTGTATTGTTGATATATTCTCTTTTAATGTCATTGGTTCTGGCGCATGTTTCTAACAATCTGAGCACATTTTTGGCACTTGAAAAAACCATAAGTTAAGATGCAGTTTCCATCTGCAGTTTTAGCCATAAAGTTTTTATAGTAACGGATGGCATTAGTTTTTAATGAAGCATATAGTTGTGTTTTCCAAACCCTGCCTTCCTCGCACGTAACAATATAAACAATTTCGTTGCCCAACAACATTTAATTTTAATGGAACCTTCTTGTATTCAATTCAAATTTATTAAGGTTATTTGCATTGAACTTCTTACCAGCATAATGTGATTTGCTGTCAACCGCCTCAAGGTGAGGCTCATTCGCAGTACATAATAATATATTCAAGGATTTGTGTTTCAGAATACTGAAATAGGTGTTTCAAAGCCACACCAAAACATGCAGGTACAATACCAAATATATAACAATGATAAAAGTGGAATTAAGTGAGAATTTTATGTTTTTCTAACTAATAATAAGAGTTATTAACTTAACAATTTGTTATGTTTCAAGGTGATAACCTTCATTTCTGGGATTAAATTTATTGCAAAAATAAAATAAGAAAACAAAATTTTATGAACGATGCGGGACTCGAACATGCAGGTTATCAACTGAAAAGTAGATCCTGTAGATGAAGCCACAACCTGAGAGTTGAAGTATACAAAATTTTATCAACGATACATCACACAAACGGTTGGCTCAGTTGATAAGAGCGCTCGCATGTTACGCGAGAGGTCGCGGGTTTGAGTCCCGCAGGTTCATAAAATTTGTTTTGAAATTATAGATATATAAAGATATTAATTTATTAGTGACTTCGTGGTATAATAATATAGTCAAATATTACATAACTACAATAATTTGGCACAATTTACCGTTTCTGTATAATTATATTAATGAACTTTTATAATTAATTTTATTTGCAGAGGATTCTTGTAAAAACGCCCTAAATTCCGTACGGTACTGTCTCAGTAGACATAATATGTACCAGTAGGAAACTACCTACAAACGGTCGAAATGACACACTCACACCAACATGCGCATCGATGAGGCCCCTAAGCAGTTTTCGCGGTCAAAACGAGTCGAGTGTCACGTTGTTATTTGTTTCCGCGATCTTTTTGAAAATGCCAGCGTATTGCGTGGTATACGGCTATTTGAACTAGGCTCCATCAAAACTCCAGTTTTCGTTTTTTAACCTATAAAGTAGTAAAGTATATAAGAATGATTTATTGTTATATTATTATTATAATCGATTAAGTATAATAAATTCGTGAACATAATTCACATTACTGAGATGGCGGGTACAATATTTATTATCATTTTTCTTATGAGTGCGGTTTAGTGGTTTTCTAGGATGTTTATTTATTTTGGACAAAAATACTTTTTTGCATGTGTTTTGTCATGGTTTTCGTGAGTGGTGAAACCAATACCAGCTAGTGCTGCCAAAATGTAAATCCAAAATGGTGGCTGCATGAAATTGAAATTTTTTTGCATCATAGATGTCGTTTTCATGATTTTTGAGTGTGCTCAAATTGATAGTGCCGAAATAGATAGTGCTGTCAAAATGTTAATCCAAGATGGCGGCCGCATGAAATTGACAATTTTTTGTCATGGGTGTCGCTTCATAGTTTTTGAGGATGTTGAAACTGATAGTGTTGTCAAAATGTAAATCCAAGTTGGAGCTAAATGAAATTATCAACTTTTTATCATGGGTGTTGTTTTCATGATTCTCGAGGGTGTTGAAGCAGATAATGCTGGACTTAAAAGAAACGAAGACTGAATAAAAATTGTGTGTTCACCGAAACTCCCGTAACTCTCGAAAATGATACCCAATTCGATTTTATTGTAAAAGTCAAATCCGCCATTTCGGATCTCAAAATAGGTGCCATATTCGTTATTGACACTCACGAAAACAATCATTGCCCCGTCTAGACATGTTAGTGAGATGACTTCAGTTTCTTAAGTTTGTGGTAGAAGTAAAACTTCAACGGAAAAATATTTCAAACCTTCTCGACATTATTTCAAATAAAAAATACAACGAAAATTAAAAAAACATTCCAAAAAAATTATTTTTAATAAAAAAAAGTCAATAAAATGTTGTTTAAAACCATTACATAATAGTCATCATGTAGACTATAATATAGCATTATACATTGTATAGCTATCATACATACACTATAGATAAAAATCTTACGCTTTTTACATTTTTACGCTCTGCAACTTCGTTCCAAAACTCCTTTTTTAAAGTCGGTTAGAAAAATAACCTGACAACCCTATTGCTTAAATGGAGTGTACGCACATATAGGTAAGTATTTTATCAAAAAGGCTTTGTTTCCGAGTAATTTTAGTAGCTACTGCGCCCTATCTAACGGTTGACGGAAAGAAAACGGATGACGGAAGCCGGATCTAGTGCGTAAACTACCATAGAAATAGTTCAACGAGTACCTCGGACCACGCTTTCACGGGTACGGATCGGCGTAGTGCGGAAGCGCTCTTACGGCCGTTCCCAATATTCAGTCTATCTCTTACTTGAGATAAAAATCGTAACTATCGCTGACTTTTCTGTCCCAATAATTTTTATCTTATCCGACGTATAGCTTACTAGCGAGAGAAGTTTATATAGAAATTTCAATTCACGCGTCCCAATATAAGGTGATAAGAATGACTTATCGGGTATATTGGGACAGCTTCAGATTATTGACAGCTAATTACTGACAGTAGAATGGAGTAATTTATCTCTATCTGTATGCAAAACCCCAAAATTTGTTTGCGCTTCAAAACAAACAAGGAATAACTATATTTTTTTTATAATAATATGTTTGGGCTTTTCCGATACACGAGGTATTTGACCCAAAAATGTATATCCCTGACTCAGAGGTTGCATTCGGTCATAAACAACATATCAATTTATATGTAAATTCGTGACTCAATTAGCTCACAAATAATTATATTTTCGGGTTTTCCATTTTCATTGAACTCGTTCTAATCGACACGTGACTTTATATTTTCTTTTTGTTTTATTATAAGCCATTGATAATAGTAATAACATGAAGAAAATTTAAATTATTTCTTCTTTATTTTCTTTTGTCTTTGTCATCGTGTTGTTATTAATGATTCAACATCTAATCGAAATCCAAAGTCAAAGTCAAATAAATTTTATTCAAATAGGCTTAAACTAAGCGCTTGTGAATCGTCACTACAAATATTGACGGTTCTTTTAAATTTCTGAATTTATAATATGTTGGTAAAAAGTTGAGCTCGTGAGAAGAACATACAAAAAACCCAACGGCCACTCTTCTCAATCAAATAGAGTATTTTACAACTTACGTTTTACTTACTGGAACCGTTAGACTTGAAATTTTGGAGGTGAAAACTTCCTTAAGTGCGCTGAGCACTTTTTTGCGTATTGAATGAAACTAAACTGTAATGCTCCGTATGTAACACTCGTTCGGATAAAGACAGCTCACAAGAGACCTGTTCGTGATATATATCAGCTTGGTTATAGACAGTCTCTCAAAGAAAAATTTAAATCTCAATGAATAAATAAATTTAAATGTTTTATAAAAAAAATGGCTCTGTCGTAAATCCTATTAGTCCACAGCTGAATATCTAAGTGATCGGACAGCCTGGGACTAGATTATGATTATTTTAAAGCGATAGAAATGTCTGTACAATATTATATATTTTTATTGAAAAGAGCGCAAACAAAGAATGCTGGGAGGGTTTCTTCGCGCCGCTTCTTCTCTCTCAGAGCGCCATTTGTTTCCGAAGCGATAGCAGTATCTAGTATATTAAAAATGACATCAAAAAGAATTCTAAAGGAATCAATTTTTTAAATGCCAAGTATTGTAAACCTCATACGAGTATATAAATATACAACAAAAATATATATATATTTCGTATCACTAACCTAGCGTTGATGAAGTTTTCACTCCTGTAGTGTGATTTTAAGCACACGTCGTTCTTTATATTACGAAAAAAAAATCGATAACGGTTTTCGAAATCGAAAGCTATCGAGATAATATTTTAACAGCGTAATTGTCGTCGATTACTTTTTAAGGAGCTAAAAACCGGATCAATACAGTTTTATATCTTCTTACAAATATTACTAAGATGCAATTGTGTAGCAATGTTGCGTCATCTGTTGTTTTGTTTAAATTATTTAAACAAAATTAAAGCGACTTCGTTAATGTCCAAATATGGTGTTGTTTATTTACTGCATTAATTTGTAAATAATGACAACTTCCTCATTTTTGTTATAAAAAAGAACGGACCATACATACATACATACACTCACGTTAATCTCCCGTCGAGTTAGGCAGAGACAATAGAATACCACTTCCTCTACATTCATTACTCTTTTCATACATGCTCGCCGGTTCCGGGTGCTTCGGAAAAAGGAAAGGCCTTTTTTCAAAACACCCCCATTTTTTTATATATATATAAGGGACAAGACGATCAGGAGGTTCAGCTGATGGTAATTGAACCGCCCTGCCCATTACAATCCAGTGCCGCTCAGGATTCTTGAAAAACCCAAAAAATCTGATTGGCACTACAGTTACGCTCGTCTCCTAGAGACAATAAAATGCTCAGTCTCGTTTGCCCAGTAATTTCACTAGTTATGGCCCCCTTCTGTCCGAAACAGCGCACTGTGATCTGAAAGAAGATGTCGTGAAATGGATTGAAAAAGGAATGCTGAAATGGTTTGCACACGTTTAGCGAATGAGTGACGAAAGAATGACGAATCAAATATATTCGTCGTCGTCATTCGTCGACCAAATGGGAGGCTCCTTTGCACATGATGCCGGCTAGATTATGGGTACCACAACGGCGCCTATTTCTGACGTGAAGCAATAATGTAAGTATTATTGCGTTTCGATGGGAAGGGCGCCGTAGCTAGTGAAATTACTGGACAAATGAGATTTAACATCTTATATCTCAAGGTGACGAGCGTAATTGTAGTGCCACTCAGAATTTCTAGGATTCTCAAGAATCCTAAAAGCCATTTCATTGTAGGCAGGGCGTATCAATTACCATCAGCTAAACGTCCTACTCCCTTACTGTCATAAAAAAAAATTGTTAGACCAATACTAGTACTTTCTATATTACTTTCAAGTTTTTTGATATCTGTAATAATTATAGAACAATCAAATGATCACATTTAATGATTACACCTGTATACAATTTACAGCCAGTTCAATAACGTATCTCTAGTAACGGATACATTGCTGCCACCGTTTAATGACAGATCTTATCTATCCATACTTACGTCCAGTATAGTTCTAGTCCATTGATTTATGTCGATAAGTTATTGAAATGTAAGTAAGCGTAAAAGAATAGATCTGTCTTACCTCTAGTAAGTTAAAGTAAGCATAGACAGGTTATTGAAAACGGCCGTTTCAATACATTTAATAATATACCACTTTGGGAATGTTAAGCTTTATTGAGAAAAAGTGACACTCTTTTAAATCAATATTTACAGCTTCATCGCTGTACAATTTTTTAAAGACATTATAATATGCTAAGTGATGCAAATTAATTCAACTAAAATATTTTATCTTACTGAAGCTAAAAATAATAAAAATATTTTAGAATAGTTTAAAAATAATACGCTGAAAAGCACAAAATTCTCTTTGGTATTCGAAAATTTCCTTAATATATAGATAAATCGGTTAAAGACAATGGTTGAAATTTAAAATTAACATCATATCCTGCCTTATCGACGATAGATGAAAATAAATAAATTAAGAAAAATTTTAATTTGCAAATTGAAAATGGAATAATTTTTATCAAATTAATGTATTGTCATAGGTCCTCCATAAATCTACGAAGTATGAACGAAATCTGGCCGTTTAGAGTGGGTTAAAATCGCGCCCAAATGAGTCGGTTACAAACAAATATAATTTAAACAGATGAAGCTAATAAAAAGCTTGTAAAAAATGTAAACGAATCATAAATAAAACTCTCGAGTTATTGAATGCAGTTTTTGCGTCCATCTACATACGATCTAGATACATAAAGATGTTATGCGACATTTATAACGACATTTTATAAAATTTAAATATTTTAACTATTTATAACGTATTATTTACTAGCCCGCTTATTCTTAATAGTCTGCTAACTTAAAGCATTGCTAATTCTCACTCTGTCTTCTTCTATTGACCTAAGTCAGAATGAGAAATAACACTCCTAAGCGGCTGTTTAAAGTTAGCGGACCATTATGAATAAGGGGGATATTGTTTGCATAAAAAAAAAGTAGCGCCCGTTCACCAGTACGATATACATTGCTTCCCCCGACCATATTTTAGGGAGAAATAGCAATATATTTACTAACTATAGGGAGTGACAATCACTACATAGTATAAAACAAAGTCGCTTTCTCTGTCCCTACATCCATATGTATGCTTAAATCTTTAAAACTACGCAACGGATTTTGATGCGGTTTTTTATAGATAGAGTGATTGAAGAGAAAGGTTTATATGTATAATAATATCCATTAAATAGTGGAGAAATACTGTTATTTTAAAAAAAAATCGCTTACATGGCAAACGCAGGTTGAACCCAACGAGATTTATTAAAATAATGTACTAAGTATTGTATACATTGAAAAGGTCTAAAAAAACTCAGCTATGGTATATGTCTATCTCTTATGGATATCCCACAATAACATTTTTTTGGTCATTTACTTTTTACGACAAATAATGGCTAATTTTCGAAGCGATTTTAACCAAAGCAGCATTAATCATTATCTAATTAAATACCTTATATACATCGTTGATTTAATATAGATCTATATCGGCTTTTACAGCATATGATTTAAATGAATATTTTCGAAGATATTACATATTTAAAACTTGCGGGACGTAGCGTTTGCGGCGGTTCCAGCCGGACGGTGCGGCGGGAGCGTGCCTATAAATAGCGCGTCAAAGTTTTTAAGAAACAAAGATTTTTATATGTATGACTATTACGTGCTTAGTCACGTGTGTTTGCGGACGAAGTAACGGGTATCAGCTAGTAAATTATAATATTGCAACAACACTTGGTAATTATATGCCCCTCAAAGTATTTAACCCAACAAAGGCGGCATCGGCGTTCCCGTCTATTAAGACGGGAGTGCTCATACCAAGTTATTTTATGCACATACACAGCATTTTTTTTTATATTAACGAATGTCGAATGTAATAACGACCGCTCATACCCGTTATTTCAAAATAACGCAATATTTGGATTTTCACATTTTTTACATGAATAAATGTCGAATATAATAATAAGGTTATCACGCCCTCGACAATATAAGTAATAATAATAAGACAATATACAGCCAATGTACAAACACAATAGATTCCACGATCACGCCATTCAATAGAAACCAGACAAAGTATATAAACATCACGTTTCACCTCAGATCAGAGTACCTAGCTATCAGCTAGTAATAACCGGAATGGAGGAGCCACTCGCAATAAGCACGCAATTCACCAGTGGGAGGCTCCTTTGCACAGGATGCCGGCTAGATTATGGGTACCACAACGGCGCCTATTTCTGCCGTGAAGCAGTAATGTGTAAGCATTACTGTGTTTAGGTCTGAAGGGCGCTGAAGCTAGTGAAATTACTGGGCAAATGAGACTTAACATCTTATGTCTCAAGGTGACGAGCGAAGTTGTAGTGCCGCTCAGAATTTTTGGGGTGTTTCAAGAATCCTGAGCGACACTGCATTGTAATGGGCAGGACCTGTCAATTACCATCAGCTGAACGTCCTGCTCGTCTCGTCCTTTATTTGCATAAAAAAAAATTGTTGGAAGTATGGTGGTCACTTGACGCTGTTTCGATTACAGTACATGTTAGCGGCCAACGTTATACTGTAACATTTATGTAACGTTACAACATAATGTTACTAAATACTTTTAATTTTTACCAAATTAAAATGTTATGTTCTTAAGGTGATAAATCTCACTTCTGGGATTAATACAAAAATAAAATTTTGTTTTCAAATTTTATTTGTGTTTCACCAAAATATTAGATAAAAAAGTACAGATAAAATTACACGCCTTTTAAATCTTCCTTCACTCAAAGTAATATTTTTATATAAAAGCCCTCTTTTTTTGTACTCTCTATCGGGTTGCTCTACAATATATTCCCGAACTGGAATTACAATGTAGGCACTCTGGATTTAAGTCGACATTAACTAACAAACAAACAAACTACACTCTGTATAATTTAATTTTCCTAAAAATTGGAAGTAAAATCTTATAGAATTAAAATACGTAAGCATTTTGTATAACTACCAAATAAAGAGGACACTCTGTGGAGTAATAATTATTCTATCTATTGCAATTCCATTTGGTTAAATACTCTAAGTTGTACGACGCAAAAAGAGTCCAGAGAACGTGCACAATACTCACCGCTCGTGTGGTATAGCTTCCACGTGCCGTCCTTAGAGATGGTGGCGATATGTGACGTGTCCACGTCGAAGGCAACGTCCAGTATTCCAGAGCTATGGCCGGTCAGCTCGAACGCTTTCACCACTTGCTTCATCTCACCAGTCCTTGAAACATATATATATATTTTAATGGATTAGGAGGACAAACGAGCGTACCTGTTGTTAAGTGATCACCGCCACCCACACTCTCTTGCAACACCAGAGGAATCACAGGAGCGTTGCCGGCCTTTAAGGAAGGTGTACGCGCTTTTTTTGAAGGTACCCATGTCGTATCGTCCCGGAAACATTTTTATGTCACTTATCAACTGACAAGCTCCATGGTCTCTTACGGCCGTTTTCAATATCACATCTCTAGTTACGGATACATTGCTATCACTGTTCAATGACAAGATCTATCCATAGTTATGTCCAATATAGTTATATTATTAGTTATAGTCCAATGATATCTGTCGATAGGATATTGAAATGTAAGTAAGCGTAAAAGGATGGATTTGTCTACCTCTAGTAAGTTAAACTTTACCAGTGGGGGGCTTCATTGCACAGGAAGCCGGCTAGATTATGGGTACCACAACGGCGCCTATTTCTGCCGTGAAGCAGTAATGTGTAAACATTACTGTGTTTTGGTCTGAAGGGCGCCGTAGCTAGTGAAATTACTGGGCAAATGAGACTGAACATCTTATGTCTCAAGGTGACGAGCGCAATTGTAGAGCTGCTCAGAATTTTTGGGTTTTTCAAGTATCCTGAACGGCACTGCATTGTAATGGGTAGGGCGTATCAACTATCTTATTTTCATTAAAAAAAAAGGATAGATAGGTTATTGAAAAAGGCCGTTAATGGGTAGATTCATAAATTTAGGCCAAAATGTGCCCTTACAATTATTGTAAACGGTCGCGGTTGTTCGTTGCCCCGTTAACATCTTTATAAACATCTAGTTTATCATTGACATCGTCATCATCATCAATTCACATTTAACTTTCTCATTTATACTCCTATTATATAAAATAACACACCTGAAGAATAATATATCAATACTCAGCGAGATTCCAATTAGCACACTCGAAACTCCTCGAATATCCAAACAGTCTTTGTTCGTTCCAAACTGTTTGCTTAATCAAATCAAATCAAATCAGAAATATTTTATTTCGTAGGTAAATTTCATTACACTTGTAATATGTAATTTTTTCATACAGCTCGTTTGGAGACAGATTTCCTTAGTAAAGAACGAGCAAGAAACTCTAAGGTTGCTCTTTTCAAAACAGAATGGTATTACAAGTTCTTATTTTCAATTAAAATTACAAATCATTTCAATTACAATATATGAAACGAAAATATTCAAACGTCAATTACTAAATGCCTTACGGCCGTACCCAATATTCAGTCTATCTCTTACTTGAGATAAAAATGGTAACTATCTTTGACTTTTGTGCACGCTGTCTGTCAATGGGACGACGTATAGCTTACCAGCGTTATATAGTTTGTGTGGAAATTGCAATTCACACGTCCCAATATAAGTAATAATAATGACTTATCATAATATATATCATAATATGACAGTTTCTAGAAGGAACTAATTTATCTCTATCTGTAGATAGTATATTGGGAACGGCCGTTACACGAGTAAGTCAAAAAATGTAAAAATAAATAATACCTCGTGAAGCAAACCTCCATAACTTTGACATCGGGCGCAAATCCGGTTGCCACGACGAACCGACCGCACGGAGATATTTTCGCCATATACGTGTTCATCAGATATGTGTCCAGTCTCTCCAGGATCTGACCCTTGAGGTCCCATATTACCATGTCCGTCTTAGAAGAGCAGGACATCATGAATTTGCCGTTGCTCGATATACCGAATCCGACGACGTCATCTTCGTGCATCTATGGACAAAAATTTAATTTTTTAGATGTATTTCCTTGATACACATTAACTTAACAGGTAACAGGTAACGCATTTATCACGGGGAGTGTTCCGAAGAGCTATTTAACCTGATTCCTGCCGCCGAATTCCACTTCTTCGAGCTTTCTTCCACGTACTACAAAGCTGTGGAATGAGCTTCCTTGTGCGGTGTTTCCGGGACGATACGACATAGGTACCTACAAAAAAAGTGCGTACACCTTCCTTAAAGGCCGGAAACGCTCCTGTGGTTCCTCTGGAGTTGCAAGAGATTATGGGCGGCGATGATCACTTAACAACGGGAGACCCGTACGCTCGTTTGTCCTCCTATTCCATAAAAAAAAAACCTGTATATATATACAGGTTTTTTATATATATTATATATTTATATATATTATATATATATGATTGCTTTTGCTTTTAACGCTTCAAACATATCTGCTGTCATTGCGTAGTAGCTACCCTCTACGGACCCTCCAATATCCTACAAATTGAAGTATCTGTTCGTTATATCAAAATAGCTGCTTTTTCTAAAAGCATATGAAAGTACAGATTTATAAAAAAGTGTAGATTATACAATGCCTATAACAAATTAACAAATTGTAAAATTGTTATCTGTGTGTCTATTTTTTATTTGTTCCGGGTAATCTCCCAACGGCTGGACCGATTTTGACGGGAGTCTATGGCAGGATAATAAGAGTACCGCAAAAAAAGTAACTGATTTTGCAAATGCAAAAGACGGAACCCTTATGGATTCGTCATGTTTTTTCCGAAACTATAAGAATATACAGTTGAAACTTGAAATAATTACTAGTTAAATTATTGATTACATACCATACCATGACCATACAAACTTCCGCCGAAAATTGGTTTGAACGAGATCTTGGAAGTAGTTTTTTTAAAAACGTCATAAATACCTTAATTAAAAAAAATACACTATTAATAAGACATCGATCAAAGGTACAACGAACTACAAGAACTTTTATACTATGTTGCTGCTACGGAACCCTTCATGGGCGAGTCCGACTCGCACTTGGCCGCTTTTTTATTTTTTGAGCGTGAAATGAAATTCCTTGAGAACTGTACAGCGGATTAGCATCATAAAATATCCAGATGGCTTGTGACGTATACTTTAACAGCCTTTCCCAATATTCAGCCCATGTCTTAATTGAGATAAAAATCGTAACTATCGTTGACTTTTCTGTCCCAATAAACTTATCAACAGTAACTCATCTTATCCGTACACGCTGTCTGTCAATGGGATGACGTATAGCTTACCAGCGATAGAAGTTTGTATGGAAATTGCAATTCACGCGTCCCAATATAAAGCGATAAGTATGACTTATCGGGTATATTGGGACAGCTTCACATTATTGACAGCTAATTATTACTGACAGTAGGAGGTAGTAATTTATATCCGTCTGTAGATAGTATATTGGGAACGGCCGTAATGCAATCAGGGTTATCACAACTCTCGATTCTATACACACACAAACAAACGCTTGACGTAAAGTATTTTAATAACAATAATTTATAAACAGAACAACGTGTTAATATCATTATTGATGCCATTATTATCATAATATCTATTCGCATCACAGCGCGAGCAGAAATACAACTTTCATTTCACATTTAGGCCGGTGAAAACTGTGGGTTAGTTGTTAGTTACGTCATATTATGTATGCAGCCTGAACATAAACAATACAACGTGTCTTCTTGAGAGTCGAGTGTCATCATTATACATAGAATATGTAACCAAATGGAGACGCATCACAGAATATTTTCTTTCACAATTGTATTTATGACGTATTAAAAAAACTACTTATCTGATCTCGTTCAAACCAATTTTCGGTGGAAGTTTGCATGGTAATGTACATTCATATATATTTTTTAGTTTTATTATACTCTTATTTTAGAAGTTACAGGGGAACACACATATTTTACCACTTTGGAAGTGCCTCTCGCGCATACTATTCAGTTTAGAAAAAAATGATACTAGAAGCCTCAATATCATTTGATATGATATTACACATTTCAAATGATATTAGAAACCTTAATATCATTTTTGAAGACCTATCCATAGAACACGTATGGGTTTGATGAAAAAAAATTTTTGAGTTGATACTCAAAAATTTCCCCATACTTAGAAATGATTTTCTAAGTATGGGGAACCCCCAAAATTAATGTTTTTTTTTCTATTTTTGTGTGAAAATCTTAATGCGGTTCACAGAATACATCTATGTATCTTATATCATCTATAGTTCTTATAGTTTCGGAAAAAAGTGGCTGTGACATATGGACGGACGGGCAGACGGACAGACATGACGAATCTATAAGGGTACCGCTTTTTGCCATTCCGCTACGGAACCCTAATAAAAGTGTGTGTGTATTATGTACCTGCTTATACACGCACGCCTGAAGATAACTTCTTTGGAGTAAAAAAACATTAAATTTTTTTTTTCTCGTGCTATTTTAGGTTTGAAGAAAAAACAATATTGTAATTTGTAATAAAGGAGGTGTTAAATATAACCAATGGAAATATTATGTTTTTTTTTATATTACAACTTATACACATATTAAAGTTTTTTTATCAAAATAAGGGACGGGACGAGCCGGACGTTCAGCTGATGGAAATTTATACGCCATGCCCATTACAAATGTTATATTTCATATATCTTTAAAGCAGTAAATTGAGTATGTTTAAGACGATAGCCTCTGGCGTTTAAGTAAAATAGCATGTTAATAGCAATGGGAGATCCCATTGCTAACCCAAAACCAAGTGGATGGTTCGTGGTGCGGTGGTTTGGTGCATTGTGCATCACTCGCCTACAATTATATATATATTCCACACACACACACACACACACACACACACACACACACACACACACACACACACACACACACACACAAACACACACACACACACACACGCACACACGCACTCTTATCAACGTACGTAATAATAAAATAACAGATGCTATTAAAGTTTTGATATTATTATTCTTAATCCTAAATTGGCATATTAATTGCAAAGTTATCTAGTTGTCTAGATTTTTGTTAACTTTGTAAACATTCTTCTGTAATATTTAAACATAGCTATCGACATGGAGTTGAAGAAAACTCCGTTATCGTTTGAAACAAAACCAAGCTCTGGCTCATTTTAAAGTAATAAGTGGGTTTAAGGCTCGATTTCACCATTGAAGCAGAACGCGATTAAAACACATTGAACTAAGCTTACGCCGGTAATCGAGTTAACAGATTTAATTTGGATTTCATCAATTAAAACTAAGCGCAGTCTAGTCTGGCCTAAACGCGTTTAAATGCTGACCGCCGAATTTTGAGACTCAACATATTTGATCGCGTTTGAGAGCTGTCACTGTCGAATGGAAACACATGGACGAGTAAAAAAAGAAGGACTCCGTGTCACCTTACATAACAGTGAAGCACCAAAACAAGCCGATAAACGTGTAAATACATAGCCCCACGCATACACTTACACTAATACAAGCCGATCGGCCGCTATTGTGAGATTTGCCATCGTCTGTGGCAGATCAGTTTACGTCGCAATAAAATATTTGAAAAATGCCGTCGTGTGTTGTGACCAGGTCAACAAACGGTTGACACCAGGTCAAGAAACATGAAAACACACAATAATAAAGACGGGATCGAATGACGTCCGTGAGCGCAGGCGCGTCTATCGACATAAGCCATTCAGATACTCAGATAGGGGCTAACGCACTCCGACACAAACATCCAACAAACGGCGCGGTTTAAAGACCGAATAAGTGGATTCTGTCTGCTCGGAGACGTAAGGGCACGCGTCACGTACGCCCGTACGAGGAGACTCGATTAAATATTTGCACGTAACGAAAAAACAACAGAAAGCTTCCAAGTGCGGTGTTTCAGGGACGATACGACATGGGTACCTTCAAAAAAAGCGCGTACACCTTCCTTAAAGGCCGGCAACGCTCCTGTGATTCCTCTGGTGTTGCAAGAGATTGTGGGCGGCGGTGATCACTTAACAACATGTGACCCGTACGCTCGTTTGTCCTCCTATTCCATAAAAAAAAAATACAAAAAAAAAACTAATGTTGCTTATTAATTATTACTATGCCTATTACATAAAATATATTAAATACATGTATAACCAACCACGTTATCCACAGATTACTTATTTTGAGTGTTGGTCAAACATTTTTAGGTTGGTTATGGGTAGGTTCCAAAATACATATTTATATATTATAATTAAATACACACAAAGAATGATCACACATATCCTATTAATATTATAAATGTGAAAGTTTGTGTGTCTGGATGTATGTTTGTACTTACTAACTAACTACTGAATGGATTTTGATGAAACTTTAGAATAATATAGCTTACACACCAAAATAACACAAAGGCTATTATTTATAAAACTATCGCATGAATTATACTTTATATGGCAAAACAACGTTTGCCGGGTCAGCTAGTATATATATATATATACCATTATGTAACCTTAACTTAGTATTTAAACATAGTAGTAGCTGGTAAGGTGGGTAAGTTATATAAAGAATGAAGCACTTACAAGCTCAAATTACAGAAAGAAAATTTTAATTTAACTTAGCTCCCACACAATTATTCATTATTATTTTGTTTGGCAATTTCTAAAAACCTTTGATCTAGTGCTATCTATTCGTTGTTCCCCATCCAACTCAATCACTAATGATTCAAATTTGTTCCAACGAACTTCTTTTTGATGAAGGATGTAACACGTAAACAATAATAAACTTTATTATTATTTAACGACCTTTTGACAAACTAAAATCTATTACTCGTAAATCGTAATGAAATAAATATAAAAAGCCTGTGTGTACTTATGTATGCACGCAAAAAGTTATACTTCTTTGGCCTAACGAAGCAAAAATCCTTAAAATTATTTATTCCTCGTGGCATTCTACGTTTTTAAAAAGAACAATTTTGTAAAAATCTTTCAAAGATGGCTTTGTCAATTAATTATTAAATAACGAATACGGCTGTACGGGCTTGAACCCTTTGCCTATCCTAATAATAATATGGACACACTTTTTACACAAATTATCTTGCCCCAAATTAAGCATATATAGCCTGTGTTATGGATTATAAAACAATGATATATTTAATACAATATACTTACTTCAACATACATACATAAATTCATATAAACATACATAAATACATTTAAACATCCATGACTCGGAAACAAACATCCATATTCATCATATAAATGCTTGCACCTACCGGGATTCGAACCCGGGACCTCTAGCTTAGTAGCTAGGATCGCTAACCACTCGGCTATACAGGTCGTCAATAATGGAAGAAGAAACCAAAAAAAAAATAACGAATGTCAGAAAATTTTAGGAACCCTGTTACTTTTGTGTTACATCTTAAAATTTCACTCTTATCATTTTTTCATAACGCGCCTAAAGAAGTATCACTTTAATAAATACTTCCCGCGGGGCGTTAAAGAGCTGGAGACGGGCAGAAGGCACTTGTTTACTAACAACCGTGCAGCCGAATATCATTCGTGCCATTCGCGCCTATTTTTTTAGCTGGTCAGCTAGTCTGGTCTCTAGATTAGTATTTGGTTTGTATGTCAGCTCGTTCTTTACGCCTGAAATACCTAGTTCAGGTACAGTGTTAAATGGATTTTAAGCAAAACTTTGTATACACGTTTCGTACAAGAAGGTTAATAAACGGTAACGCTATTACTATTAACAGATTTTTTATAACCGCTTTATGATTACCAATTGCCAGAGGTATTAAAATGGATATAGTATTTCCTATATAGAGATATAGATAGACATATGCCATCGCGGACTTTTCTCTAGAGTCTAGACCTACGATACGATACAGAATTTCACTATACATTATTTTGTTGTATCTCCAAGGTAGCGTTTTCGTTGAAAATACCCAGTTTTCCGACATTTCCATCAAATATCGTTAATGTACACAAATATGTAAATAAAAACTTGACAAATTATATTCTGAAACCTTCCTCAAGAACCACGCTATCCATTGGTGAAAGCATGAAAATCGGTGCACTAGGTTTTGAGTTTATCGCGAACAGACAGACGGACAGGCGCGATGGATGACTTTTGTTTTATAATATGTAGTGATCTACGAGTCGATCAAAATAACAACGTCAGTATATAAAACAAGCGAGTAAATGTTAAGACAGAAACAGAAATAATATAACAAGATTGGCCATTGCAACGGTAGCATAGAGAAGAGAGTAATAATAAAGGAAGTAGCAGTGAACAAAAAAACCGTACAGACAATAACATTCGCGCTACTTACACAGACTACTGTCACAGAATGTAAATATGTATGTTAAGATTTAAATTGAACATCGACTGAAACTGTATTCGTGTGCTTGCAATTATTAAACAAAGAGAATGCTACAAACCTCATTTTCAAAAACTAAATATTTTTACATTACCGTGCACATATTTACTCGAAATATGTAAGTTTGTTAGAAAACACCCAAAGACGTGCACTAACATTACATAGTTCCGGTCTCTACCCAATGTCAGTAAAAATTTATAATAAGTCACCAGAACACTTAAAAACCGAAACCAATATTAAAAAAATGCCCCTCTGTCGTTCATTGCTTGTGATAATTATTTGGTACTACAATTTTGTTTAGAAACTAACTCGTACGTAACGCAATTTAATTTAATAAATAAAATAAACTTCGAGATAAATCGAAACTATTGAGTATAAGGGCTATAAGATATAGCGTAGTATTCCTAAAGCATATTTTAGACTACGTGGCATATTCGGGGAAGTAAAATTAACATTTAAAACGTCAATAGCGCTTTGCCATTGTGGCTGTTATCACGGCGACCTTCTCTCCGAACAATGGACTCCGCAGCGTACCTAAACAATCATTGTCTTCGTATAGTTACGGAGTGGGCTGAGATCGTCGCACGCGCAGCCTCGAATATATAATTATTTTTAGCCGCAGGAAGGTCCCATGGCCGTCTTTATCTCCGACAACTTGGGTGCATAAAATTGCATGGCATTGAATACGTCGAATATTCGATATTATGCACATAAAGTTGAATATGAGTAGAAAATACGGACTATACGTTCTACCGTTTTGTAACCTCCAAAGATATATGAAGTGTAATAAATTTTAAAAATATATGTTCCTTAATAATTTTTGGCTTATTCTATACGATTTATAATAATATATTATTGACATTATTTTCCGCAATGTGCGCATTTTATAGTGTTCACGTTTTATTGTGTATTATTTATTCAATAGACAGAAGTGGTTGTCATATTTCCACAAACCCCAACATCTGAACGACTCATTGGCGCCTGGTGGGTTATTTATTTATAACAACCCAAAATCCTCTGTATCAGTGCAGAGCCGAATTATGT
Organism: Leptidea sinapis; assembly: GCF_905404315.1. Lineage (NCBI taxonomy): Eukaryota > Metazoa > Arthropoda > Insecta > Lepidoptera > Pieridae > Leptidea > Leptidea sinapis. The sequence goes on along the minus strand of NC_066305.1, from coordinate 1,912,056 downwards.
TCCTTTGCCATTAAACAATTCCGTAGCAGAAAGTAACATATAAAAGTAATTGTAGTTCGTTGTAACGAATTATGAATTAAGTTAAACTACTTACTAGATCCCGTTCAAACTAATATTCGGTGTAAGTTTGTATGGTAATGAACATCATATTTTTTTTGGTTTTATCATTCTCTTATTTTAGAAGTTACAGGGGTGTTGGGACGTCACATTATACCGCTTTGGAAGTGTATCTCGTGCAAACAATCATTTTTAAAATTTATTTTAGTTTCAGTTCTTATTATGGCAAACCCTCAAAATTTATTGTATTTTTTTCTATTTTTGTGTTAGAAGTTAATCTTCATGCAGTTCACAGATTACATATACAATACGTGTCTGTGACATACGGACGGACAGACAGATATGACGAATCTAAAAGGGTTCCGTTTTTTGCCATTTGGCTACGGAACCCTACGAATGTGTAAAATATAATAATTATATTTAATACTCATTCCACTTAGATTGCGACCAAACTAACTAACCATCTATCATTATTTGTACATTTCGAAAATTATTGCGGCAAACAGATTAAAGTTTCCTTGGTTCGTTCAATCTCTCGGAGAAAGAGATTCAATAATTAAACAGCTTTACTTATTTTGCAATATTAAAATGCTCATGCTTGTTTTTGACTATATATATATATATAATACAGATTACCGGCTGATTATTCCCGTATTGTACAGAATGCCTAGGCAAAACATAAAAATAATATTTCATATGTTAGATCATTTATACGTCTAGATAGACTATGACAGCTGTGAAAACGTCGAAAAAATTGAGTTTAGAACTAACCTCTATTTTAAACATTGCACGCACAAAGTATCGGTTATCTATCAGCAAGAGATCGAGATAAATTATCTATGTTTTATACATTGCATTGGTGTTTTATACAGTGTCTACGTATTTTATAGAGTTTACCAGTGGGAGGCTGCTTTGCACCGGATGCCGCCTAGATTATGGGTACCACAACGGCGCCTATTTCTGCCGTTGAAGCAGTAAAGTGTTAGCACTATTGTGTTTCGGTCTGAAGGGCGCCGTAGCTAGTGAAATAACTGGGCAAATGAGACTTGATATTTTATGTCTTAAGGTGACGAGCGCAGTTGTAGTGCCGCTCAGAATTTTTGAGTTTTTCAATTAACCTGAACGGCACTGCATTGTAATGGGCAGGGCGTATCAATTACCATCAGCCGAACATGCTGCTCGTTTCGTCCCTTATTAAAAAAAAAAAGAATACTGGTTTATGCATAAATTGCCGGTAACATACATATACAGACGGGGGCGTGCATATCATATATTCAATTAGGCAGTGCATACGTCGTTATGAACCTAAATAAATATAGCACTAGTGTTAAAATTACTTTACTACCTACGGTAGACAGTGTACTAAGCAAGCAGCGTTTCATACAACTTATGTCATACTGTCGGACTACGAATAAAGCGCAACTACGACCAGTTAAGGCGACACTAAATGCTAGCGACCTTGAGCGGTATGAGTTCACGGCTGCCGGCCCGCAATCTATGTAACAAAGCCAACATTTTCAAAATCCTTGCGTGGAAATCGTAATATTTTAACAAGCGCAAACAGTTTATATGCCTACAATTCTCATTATTGATAACTAATCTGAATAAATGTACCTACACAAAAAAAAAGTATAGTAAATACCTTTTCTGAGAATAGTACTAAACAAATGCGTCATGCCGAGAAAAAACTTGTTTAACTGCAATGAAAAGTGGTAGTTCAAAATAGCTCTGGAGTGTTAACTATAACCAACAGCAAACATTATAAACTTACAAATCAGCTTTAAGGGTATGTGTTATATGATAAAATAGTGTACATTGCTCCAAATGCTGTATTTTCACCACTAAACTTGTCTAAAATGCCTCCTTTGCGTGTTTTCTGCTTACCCTTCGCCTTAAGCTGGGGTCCCACGGTCCGCTATTCTACGGATCAGCCACGCACAGCCGACGAGCACGGACGGCGACGCACCGCAGGCAGGGCCGTTCCAACGGTGCGTGTCGGTCTGTACCGGCCTGTCGTTACTGCCAGTCCAACATGTCAAGGGTCACACACACACACAGACCAGACCATGTCTTGACCGCACCTTTCAAGTTACCGACTCGCGATGGATACCGGCGCACCGCCACAGACGTGTCTGTGCTATCACGGACGAGGTCGGTCCCACAGTGCGTCGTGCGAGCTCGTCTGCGTGCGTCCGCGATTTTTCGAACCATGGGACCAAAGCTTTAGATCTACAGTGGCTTGCTAGAAAACCAATGCATACAGAAGATTGACCCGTATATCCACATTTCAATCAAGCGACCCAAATATGTTAGTGAGAATGGAAATGAATCAATGAGTCGACAGTGCGGTACAATTACTTATTAAGAACTTTAGCTTTAATTAAAGTACACACGGAATTAGAACACAATTAGTTTAAATAATCATTTACAATAAATATTTAAATATACTTACGATCTAATTTCGTGTAAAGAATGTGTCATTAATTAACTGGGTCATTGTATAAATTGAAAAAAGAAACGTATAACTAATCAATTTTTTTCTGATGTTTTAAATGTTCACGAATAATTCACAAACTCAATTGGCAGGGTTTTGTTGATGATTTAGAAAATAATTAATTAAATTTAGAGAATTATTAATTATTACTAGATCTAACCACTGAAGATCATCAATCTTTTGATATAAGAGCGGGTACACATATAGCGAACGACGGCGAAAATCTAATATATAAAATTCTCGTGTCATGGTGTTAAACTTTGAACTCCTCCGAAACGGCTTGACCGATTCTCATGAAATTTTGAGTTTTGGGTAGGTCTGAGAATCGGACAACATCTATTTTTCATCCCCCTAAATGTTAAGGGTAGTCCACACGAAATTTTTTATTTTAATTTTTTTGACATTTTTTTTTTAATTTGTTTGATTATGAGTCAGCATTAAAAAATATATACAACTTCAAATTTTCACCCATCTACGATGAACAGTTACGTTTGTATCGCGATTTTAATATCGGCAATACAACGTTTGCTGGGTCAGCTAGTAAGTTATATAGATATACTAGCTGACCCAGCAAACGATATATGGCCGTATAAAGTAAAAAATTCAATACTTAGTTAAAATTTTGGGGTATAAAAAATGGATGTTCAAATATGTCGAACATTAAATTTATCGTATTGGAATAATTATTATAGAAAATTTATTAAATTAGGCGTTACTTTGCGGAAATCCATAATACAAATGATTTAAGTTTTCTTTAGTGTTAATAATATTTGTTTGTAAAAAACAATTCGACACGTGTTTCGTCTCTACACGAGGCATCCTCAGGACGTGTTGTCTCGCCAAAATCTGGCACGAGACTCGAGATATTGGATTTGAATTATTATATTCAATTGCCATCTTGCAACCCTATTGCGGATCTATGGATGGAACAGAATAATATAAAAATCGCGATACAAAAATAGGTGTCGATCGTAGACGGGTGAAAATTTGAAGTTGCATATTAATCCTGTATAATAATAAAATTAAAAAAAAAAATTGGGGTTGGGGCATCCTTATCATATAGGGGTATGAAAAATAGATGTTACGTTAAGTTTGCTTTTGTTTCTTTTGTATTAAGTAAGTTAAGTATTAGATTAAGCATATATTTTTTTCTCATTAACTTTTTTGTGTGAATGTGTCAGTTTTTCTTCCAAAATAAATTCATTTTCATTTTCATGTTGGCCGCTTCTCAGACCTACCCGATATGCAAAAAAAACCTTTGTTTGCTAACTTTACTGCTGTAATTACATCTTTCTGTTGTCCAGGCTTCCAGTAGAACAGTGCAAGAGTGCAACCTTGCCTACCTGCAGATGTTGATATATTGCATACGACCATCCATTAAGGGGATTAGTAAGAATTTGCTGGATGGTTTGGGGCAAGTTTTAAGCTTACACAAGTCTACGCAAGTAAACTAGCAAAACTAACTTCACAAGACTTAACTGTTTCGAGATATAATACTAAGTTGTCGCTAAGCTACATTTCCATCTACTAGGCTCCGCAAAGTGGGTTGTTTTAGATTTTAAAATAAACTTCCAAATTATATTAAAATATTACCAAAAAGCTCCGGCTAAAAATCGTTAGTAAAAAACTCAAAAATCAGGGTTTTGTACTCGGCATGTCCTGTTCCAAAAATAAACCAATCGTTAAAAAATTTTGGACACTGAATGACAATGTATAGGTAGTATATCTTTAGGTAGACTGTTAAGGAATTCGGAAAGCCGCATAAAATCACTCGTCCTGGCGGCATATTTTATATACTTTATACAGTTTATATATTATACTTATTTTTGGAGTGGTAGTGCCATGTTGGGTCCTCACGGACACAACCGAATTGGGCCGGCACGCCCGGAGATATACCACTCCCCCACTCGAAACCGGCGTGAAATAGCGGCTATGCCGCTGTGTTTCGTCCGGTGAGTGGGGTATCCGGAGGCCTACACCCCCCCTCCCAATTACAAATGGCAGCACAGACTAAAAAGAGACTACTCCAGGACGGTACCAGGCTATGCAGCCCTGGAGAATCCGTCCCTGGGCGTCCACAATTAGGGCCTGTACCGAACAGTGGTTGCCCAGGCTGACCCGCGTATTCTGGAGGGGGTAAATCTGCGCTGACTCGGGGCAAACAGAGCAGGAGGCTCAAACCACCCTCCTTCACACTCGCTGTTGACTTTTGCAACATCAGGGGGCTTCGATCAAATTTAAATGCCGTCCACTTTCACCTGGAGACGGCGAAGCCGGCCCTGCTCTTTTTAACCGAGACACAGATATCCTCCTTGGCTGATTCATCTTACCTTTCCTACCCGGGGTATAATTTGGAACACTCCTTTATACCACGGGCTGGCGTGTGAGTTTACGTCAGGGAGGATGTCTGTTCTCGACGCCTGAGTTTTCTTGAAGGACAGGACCTATCCATCATCTGGCTGCGTTTAGACTGCGATGACCATCCGCGAATCTACGCATGCCTCTATAGGTCCCATAGCGGTAACGCAGAGACTGACCAGCTCCTCGAACACATCCAAATGGCTACAGATTCCGTGTTGGAGCAGATCCCCACTGCAGAGATCGTGTTTCTTGGCGATTTTAACGCCCACCACGCCGAATGGCTAGGCTCACGTACCTCCGATCATGCAGGGAGATCTGTTCACGACTTCGCCTTAGCATATGGTCTGACGCAACTGGTTATTGCGCCAACGCGTGGTCACTTGGTCACTTGGAAGAGAAGGCCAAACTGGCCTCTAAAAAGCTTGGTGTACTCAGTAAGGCAAGACAGTACTTCACTAAAAGCCACCGCCTGCAACTTTATAAGGCGCAAATTCGGCCTCACATGGAGTACTGTTCTCACCTCTGGGCGGGTGCTCCCCAGTACCAGCTTCTTCCATTTGACCGCATACAACGAAGAGCGGCTCGAATCATCGACGATCAAGTCATCTCCGATCGGCTTGATTCTCTAGCTACGCAATGTAGAGATGTGGGTTCTCTCTGCATCTTCTACCGCATTTATCACGGGGAGTGCTCAGAGGAGCTGTTCGGGTTATTTCCAGCGGCCGAATTCCACCATCGGACATTACGTGCAAAGTACCATCCGCATCACGTAGACGTCTGGCATTCCACAACCGCGCGTTGTCTTCGAAATTTCTTGCCTCGCACAGCCACTTTGTGGAATCAACTACCGGCAGCGGTCTTCCCGAACAGATACGACTTAGGGACCTTCAAGCAAAAAGCATACTCCCACCTTAAAGGCCGGCAACGCATTTCTTGACACACCTGTTGTTGCGGATGTCCATGGGCGGTTGCCTCACCTCTCCCCATCCCGTGAGCCTCTTGGCCGTTTGCCCCCTCTCATATATATAAAAAAAAACATTTAGGTAACCTATAAGTTACCTTCCGTATGAACTAAAACTAAATAAAAAATAAACTAAAAACTTACGTAACTAAACGTAGGTTTTTGGGTCTAAGCTCATGAGTACAATATTTCGAGAAAATCTGAACAAAAACTTTCATCGACTGACATAAAAAAAAAATAAAGGGTTGCACTCCGGGAGTGCAGGCAGAAATGTAAACATGAACATAAGCGTTGTGCATTTTTGAATATTTTCGCACTATTTTATTTATCAGTATAAAAGTACTAGCATTTATGTGGTTAAATACAATATTCATTTGTGCGCTATCGTACCTACATAAAAATGACAATTGATATTTTATTAAAAATTTAACACTTCAGAACTCTTACAATTATTTTACATTAAAAGTATATCTCTCAGAAAAATCAACTTTCATCCATAACTTGAACAACTGTCTTACGAATTTTCAATCAGGTCACGTGTCCTGACGCGAACTTAACATTATACACCCATTTCAAGAAAAATTTTCACTACAAAAATTTTTGCAATTCAAATTCAAATATTTTTATTCAAAATAGGATTCAAAATCACTTAATGAACGTCAATAACTACCACCCATTCAAAAAAGACTGCCTCAGACCTGAGAAGAATAGGCGCAAGATACTCAGCGGGTTTTTCTTTATATAAAAATATGGATTACAATGTGATGTGTACAATAAACATTTATAATTAAACAGCCTGAGGGTGCTCGCTTCATTCCCAGTCTGTGGTGTCACTAAGAAAATAGTTTATGGTATAGTAACCTTCCCCACACAAACGTTTTTTAACAATTCTTTTAAATTTCGTAACACATTTGTTTTGTACATTTTCTGGGATCATATTGTAGAATCATCGCCCAACAAAAGACTTACTAACTCGACCCAACCGAGTAGTAGCCATAACAAGTTTATGTTTGTTCCTCGTGTTAACATTATGAATGTCACAGTTTCTAGAAAATTCCTCAATGTGCTTATGAACATACAGAATATTATCATAAATTTATCTCTGAATGATTCCTTAAGACCTAGCCTACAAATCGCCCGAAATTTTTCAACAACTTATACAAATACAATAGAAGTTTTAAGCACTATAGTGCCTGTTCTAGAAGATACACAATGATCCATACGTGTAAACGGAAAAGTAGGTTGTTACGTAAATCTTCTTCAAAGTAAGTAGATCGCTTGAGTATGAAAGTGACGAGGTGGCGCGGATTCTGATATCCGGCATCGCGTCGGAAGAGGAAAGAAACGGTTTGAGTACCGTGTGACGTCATACTGAGGACATCTTCTTGTATATAGCCTTGTTGATTACTTTTATATTTGCTTATCATAAATTCATACCCGCTGTTTATTGCGCGGCCTCGGCTAAGGGCACGATAAAATACAATGTCTTATAAGTGATTATTTACATCAATGGCATGCGTATAAGTTTTTAATTATTACTGGCTGACCCGGCTATCGTTGTTTTGCCATATAAATTATTTTTCCGTTTCTTGGACATTGCAACATTACTTTATTTTTCTAAAAATATAAGAATTTTTCTAAAATCAACGTAGCCTATTATACTACTCTTTATTACATCAGCTACCTGTCAATAAAAGGTCAAAATCGGTCCAACCATTTCAGAGATTAGCCGGAACAAACAGACAGACAAAAAATGTAAAAAATGTTATTTTGGTGTATTTACCGGTATATATATTCATATACATGTATTAAAAAACGGTTACTTCAATATTACAAACAGACACTCCAATTTTTTTTATATGTATAGATTAGTTGCGGACGCTAATAATAAGTTTTATAGAAACAATTAGACGTAAGTATACATTGCTAATGTCGATATTAATTATTTATACAATGCTTGTTTATGTGATTTATGTATTTTAATGTCTTCTTTTATTTCGTTTCTAATGTTTTCTGGGTAAAGTGTACGTTAAGGCGATAACACATGCCAGTGACCTTGCTCATAGGGCGAGGGCGAGTAGCAGGGCGTTTGAATCGTATTAAATTTTAAAATAAATATAAACTAATAATAATTGATGATTAAAAAAATAAGACAAGCTACCGATTTGGAATCAAAAATTAAGTTATTTGGAGAAATATTCAGCGGACGTTTAGGTTCACATTAAATATTTATTTAATTCTAAATATTTTTGTCAAAATTCGCTAGCAAATTAGGCTGTAAATCTATGTATGCTAATTTATGCTAAATTTTAATCTATAGATATGTAAAAATAATGTTTGTGTGTACATTCACCTTAACTTCAGTTAGCCTAATTCAGAAAATTCTGCACATAAATTGCGACATGACCACTCCCACGAACATAGTTATGTTAGTGCTGGATAGATGGCGCTGGTGGCAGTGATTTTTCAGTTTTGAATATAATAAGCCAGTCTGTTAAGTTACTCAAGTTTTTTCAACATATTTAAGTGTTCTTGCTTTTTTATTGGACTGCCAAAGAGCACCTTTGAATCTTCGCTTTAAATTGAGAATAGCTGAAACCAAACTATCAGATATTAATGCAAACAATCGTTTATATTCATTACCCGACTACATCGAAGAAAAAAGGTGCTCTGAACATCACTATAAATATGTACGGAATACATAATATATTATGTTTCAGTCGTTTATGTAAGAATATGGAATACCTAGATGATAATATTTTCTTATTTCATACTTTTTAACCGACTTCAAAAAAGGAGGAGGTTCTCAATTCGTCTGTATGTTTTTTTTTATGTTTGTTACCTCAAAACTTTCGACTGCGTGAACCGAATTAGATAATTCTTTTTTGTTTTTAATCTAATTAATTAATCTAATTCTAGTTACGATTATTGTAATTTTTGGAGTCGGTGACATCCAAGATAGGTTTGTAACTACATACATACATAGTTATAGGTGAGATGTGCTTGAGTCGTGAGGAGGCGAGAGGCGAGAGCGAGTCGCGGCGGAAGGACACCGATTCCAAAAATGACAATAATCGTAACTAGAATTAGATTAATTAATTAGATTGTATAAAAATACGCATTTATTTTTATACTTTTTAGTGTATATTATATCTATTATGTTGAAACAGTGTTTTTGAAGTCGGTTGTTTTTTGTTAAAAATTTTTTAGATAAAAATTTTTCATTAGTCGGATTTCGTATCGATCTTACTATTATTGAGTTCTGTACCTTAAGGAGACTTAATCTTATCACACAAGGTGTGTATTCCAGATGGTGTCTTAATTCGTAATCCGTGGATTATTCCACTATTTTGAACTAGTAACACAGTTATAGACCTAAGACTCAATTTTAAATGTGACGAGTCCGCAAGCCTGATGCACCGGTTCCGTACAGCTGATGACTGATGAAATAATACTATATAACTTAGAGAAAAAGATATGCAAGCGCTTATAGTACAGGAGCCGTAAAGAAAGCTACCTTCACCAGTCCGTTTAATTGATGAAAACTATTTTATACCAAATTGAATATGCTAAACGTCAAGGTTAAATTAAACTTTGTATAAAGTTATACTTGAGAATAAACCAAGAATTTTACTTATGATTCGTTTATTCGGATGTATCACGATCCTTTCTCCAAGGCTTCCTGACATTCGGAAAACCTCAGAATTATGAAATCAAAATAACTTTATTCTTGTAGGTCACGGAAATGACACTTATTTGTCAAAAAAATATTTTTCTTATAGAATCGCTACTTCGCAAAGGGTTGAGCTAATGAGAAGAAGCAGCAAGAAACGTTGTATTAAAAGTGTTGTCAGCGATATAGTCAAAATTTTGCATATTCTTGGTTTATTCTCAGGTATAACTTTAAATTATGTTTATTTGTAAGACCGTTAAGGTCTTGCTTTCGTACTCCAATATTTATGACACGAATAACGATTGCTCTTTTACTTGTATAATAATAATAATAATAATAATAATAATAATAATAATAAAAAGGCATAAAGGCATAAAAGGCATTTATTTTCTCAAAATTGATTCCTTTAGAATTCTTTTTGATGTCATTTCTTATACTACTAGATACTACTACCGCTTCGGAAACAAATATAATAATAATAATAATAATAATAATAATAATAATAATAATATTGACACACTTTTTACACTAATTATCTTGCCCCAAGTTAAGCATATATAGCCTGTGTTATGGGTTACAAGACAATGATATATTTAATACAATATACTTACTCAAACATTTGATTATGACAACTTGATACTTGTCAAAGTTTTAGCCTTTAGTGTTAAAGTAAGCTTATATGCCCATATCTTTCCTTTATTAATAATAAATACAGCTCTTAAAACATCAAATCAAATTCACTTTATTCATGTTGGTCATGGAAATGACTCTTATGAATGTCAAAAAAATATAATATTTTTCATTTTTGATTTTTCCGCCAATTCGTAAAGGGTTGAGCTAATGAGAAGAAGTGGCAAGAAACTCCATTTTCATCGTTCCACAAATCATTTCAATTACAATATATAAAGTGATGCAACAAAATTACTCAAACGTCAAATAGTAAATCCCTTACACGAGTAAGTCAAACAAGTAAATGTAAATTAATACAAAATAAATTGTATTTATTGCTAGTAGCTGCATCACCCACACACACCGTAATTAAATAAAGGGATTTTGCGAGCATTTTATAAGGGATTATAATAATAATAATACTATAATAATACTGACACACTTTTACACAAATTATCTTGCCCCAAACTAGGCATAGCCTGTACTATGGGTTACAAGATAACGACATATATAATACAATATACTTACTTAAACATACATGAATACATATAAAACATCCATGACTCGGTAACAAACATCCATATTCATCATAAATGATTGCACCTACCGGGATTCGAACCCGGGACCTCTTGCTTAGTAGTCAGGGTCACTAACCATTCGGCTATATGGGTCGTCTATACCATTCGATTATAAAAAAAAACCTTTTAAGAATCTGAAGCAGTTTCTGGTAACAGGATCATCCTGCGACCATAAGTAGCGCCCATTCACGAGCAAGACGCATGGGCCAGCCATCGCCTTCCTCGACCATATTTTTAGGAAAGGGGACGACCCGTCCCATGTCACCGCCACAAGCTATTTATTTGATGTCAACTATAACACTAATCCTCCACGCGACTGAGAAATAAAATCTTGACAGACGAACAGACTTACATCATGGTGACGAAGAGTTTGTTTTTTAGCGGTACATAACAACAAGAAATTATCACGTGTAGATAGTCTATTATTAGCCGTTTGATAGAACAATATTGTCGGCCAAACTATCTCCTATAATCTATGAACGATATCGAGTCTCACCCTCGCGTGCTGTTATGAATTTATTGATGTCTTTATCTTATCAGCTACACCGACCCAGTTTTGATAGACTCCATGCAACAATTTAATACCAACTATTATTATATTTTATAGTTCGGTTAGTTTAGCAACACTATTTAATATACGGAAATTGATTTAGTTATTTTGATAATTTGATTTGAAAATTTGAACTTAAATATTACTTAATGCGCCCGCGTGCCCGCAGAAGCCACATGCTGAGCTGTTTTGGCGCCAAACCCGGCGCGGCCACTTAAGACACTATTTATTTATTTATTATTACAAGGAAACATAACAAACACATCACAAGAACTGAACAATATAGGAAAGAGATACAAAATATAAATATAGATGCGTCCTAACACATGTTTCACAAATACAATAATAGCAAAAAGAACAATCAAAGGTACAAACGCGAACATTCACAGAAGTAACTAATTTGATTATGCGCGTTGATACAAAAGATGTAGATAAATGAAATTAATTAAACTTGGGGCAACGATAACAATGATTTTAATTTTAATTCTAAACTATATCCACTTGTGCTTACATTAGTCAATGTATCATTATACGGTTTATATTACGGGTTCCTAGATAAACAAGCTTGATTATTGTAGACAAAAAACGTGATTTATGATAGATTCGTGCTGTGGTATCGCCGCTGCTTCAGAGTTGTGAGAAATTGTGACTATTTTGCTAAACGCGTCAAAATAAAATTATTGCAATTGAATTATTTGTATTATTTTTACTATAGTCGTGTCCACTATTATTATATTATGATCTTATGATTACTTTAAAAAATTATTTATTTTTCAATCTTAAATCCAAATCTTAAAATTAAATTTAAAAAATTGTTTGTCTATATTTAAAAATAACGCTTATTTAGTTTAACTGGAATCGTATACATCACATATTTGTTAAATAATAATTAACTGTACCTAAGAGACAATTAAAACTATTAATTTGAATTCATCGTAGTTTCTCTTGTACACAATTACCACAATCATATTACTTATAACATTTTCCTTACTTAAGTACACCTTTATCGCATGATGCATGGAAAAGGGCAATGCTTGAATACAATTTATAAAGATAAAATTTATTTCGATCAAATTATATCGATATGTACAATGTGCATGACTTGTAGAGTAGCAAGATACTTTTATTGTTTACATTAATTATTCTATCATAGGTTACATCGAATAATCGTAAAGGTAAATGAATCATACGTCGTAATATTATGGTTCATTTTTAGTTGTATATTTTGCACAACACATAAAAAATATTAATTGTATTTAAATCGGAAAATTATCATAGGAAATCCCTTCGTTGGACATATTTTTATTGCGGCTACGATTTCTACAGTAAAAAATGGCACAATAAGGTACATTTGTATTTTTTTTAAAGATAATTATGTTTCACCTGACATCAAATGACTGGTCTCACTTTAGCCTCGAATAGGTACATTTGTACACAATAGTGGCGACAGGGTAACGCCCACATGCCACTTCCACTAGTTTTTTCTGTTCCGTAACTTATACGAAGATTTTTTTAGACAGGAACACAGCTACTATACAAAATCTAACATACGATAACTATAACAGAGTATTTTAACTAAAACTTCGCGTTGTCGCAACACGTCGTAAGGCAAAATACCTTGGGTAATCATAAATCAAAAAAATCACTACATATTATAAAAGTCCTCCGCCACGTCTGTCTTTCTGTCTGTTCGCGATAAACTCAAAAAACACAGCACCTATTTTCGAATATATGAACGGCATTTGTTGGAGGTGTCGGAAAAAAATAAGCCGTCTGGGAGCTTTCAACGAAAACGCGGTCTAAACTCTTTGAGATGAGAAAATAATGTATGGTGGAATTGTGTATCTTACATAGTTCTACAGAAACATCCGCAATGGCATATATCTATCTATTAAGGATAACACACTAACCATCTTAATTTTTTTTTCTTTTAACAGAACAGCGTCTGTCGGGTCAGCTAGTTAATAATATAATCATAATTTGTACTAAGATTGAAGAAACTGATACGAAAATAAATATAACGTATGACCCTCTTATTCATAATAGTCTGCTAACTTAAAGCATTGCTAATTCTCACTCTGTCTTCTTCTATTGACCTAAGTCAGTGAGAAAAAACACTCCTAAGCGGCTGTTTAAAATTAGCGGACCATTATGAATAAGGGGGTTAGAGTTTAGAGTGGGGAAGTGGGATTGGAGTACAAAAAACACTAACAAATAAATTACAATCAGGCGAAACATCAATACACGTTATTCAAGTGACACAAGACACGATATCTACAATGTTTTTGTTGAACAAGCTCTAACACGCTTGGCGGTTGAGTTATTTGCAATTGTGCCGGTGGAACGGGTTCAGAAGTTGGTTGCGAGTTGCGACAATGATGGGAACCGCATTGTAGAACAATCTGTAGAGATTTTACTGTTAGCGAAATCGTTATAGGTGGCACCGCAAGAGAGTGTTTTTTTCTTATTTCGTAACGCACGTCAATACATTACGAACGTAACACTGAAAGTACCTACTTACGTATGTTTACTGCTTGCATCCTCTTTATTACTAGTAGGTACGTGAAAAAATTTGAGACACACCTATGAAAAAATCTAGTTATAATTTTATCGAACAACATAGCCGAGTCTATGTGCTAGCAGAGAACTTTATAGGTACACATTTTATTTTGAAAATTATTTAAATGGTATATAAAATATCTTTAGAGTTATTTTTTTTAAAGGAAACCGCTGCAAATATTCCGCCGCCCACACTCTCCTGTAACACCAGAGGAGTCACAGAGGCGTTGCCGGCCCTTAAGGAAGGTGTACGCGCTTTGTATGACCCATGTCGTATCGTCACGGAAACACCGCACAAGGAAGTTTATTTCCTACTTAGAATGAACGAAAAACTGAATAACAGGTACATGAACATTAAATCTTATATCTCAGGGTCACGGGTACAGGTCTTAGGTCTATTTTTGACGTTTTACGACTTAAGATTTAAACGAAAGATTTTTTTTTTAAGTATGCACCAACGTGTCTACTACAGAAGAGTTGGCTTTCGCTTAACTCTTAAGTGATCGACAGGCGAGTCAGTCATTCCTGACGATGTGAAGAGGCGAAACACGTGTCAAATGGTTTCAATAAGGGTTTCACGTTCACAGCCAATACGGTCGTTTAGGGCCTCGTTCACGATGTCCAAGTAAAGCTGTGATTAGTAACTTCTCAATTAATGTTAAGGCTACATGTTATAAGTATCTTTTGCCAATTTCACAAGCGAAAATTATGTCTTAAGTAACTACTGATTGGTTAAGTGAGTAATGAATCTATCACACGTCATATTCGTTAAATTTTTCGTCAAATATCTATGATTTTGTTGAATTTTGAGCGTTCATTTCACTGTTTAGCACCAGTTGTTTGTTTACCTTTGAAACTAGAAAGCATCTGGAAATAGTATAATACAGTTTTTGTCATTTAGTGGTTACTTGTGTGAATATCAATTTTTTTTGGATAAAATTAAAAGAGAGAGAAGTGCATACTTTACACGAGAGGGATATTTTGGTTTTGGAATTTAAATATACGCATACTTGGTATTTGTTCCATGGAAGAATAATCTTAACTCGTCCAATTCAGTCAAATCGAATAAATCCATATCTAATAATTTATTTTTATGCTACCTCAGAAAAGATGCACAAAACAACAAATGATAATAATAGTAGGCACATAATATCATGCAACTGTCAAGTAACCGTGCTAATTGGCAGAAGATGTGGCGAGTTAGTTACGAGACAGTTGATCTTAAGATTAGTGTTACTTTAAGGTCGTGAAATTCGCATGTTATGTTACTATTGACTTTACTCAGTGATTAGCTTACTTGATAGTTTACTTGAATGTGGTGAAAGAGGGCCTTAGTCGACAAGAAACCACCGCAAAACATTTCATAACAATTCATGGTTTTAAAATCAATCGCCGAAAAATTACTTGATGAAGAAATAATACGGCTAGAAAAGAAGCCGTAGTGCGACCTAAACCTTACTTTTTCGGAGTTGAACAAGACATACAAGATTTATCAACGATACGTCACTCGAACGGTTGGCTCAGTGGAAGGAGCGCACGCACGGAACGCGAGAGGTCGCGGGTTCGAGTTCCGCATCGTTCATAAATTTATTTTCAAATTTAAGTTGTGTAATTAATCCCAGAAGCGAAGGTTATCACTTTAAAATATAAGAAATCCAGGTATATTACAAATGAGGTTAG
The DNA here is from genome assembly GCF_905404315.1 of Leptidea sinapis. NCBI lineage: Eukaryota > Metazoa > Arthropoda > Insecta > Lepidoptera > Pieridae > Leptidea > Leptidea sinapis. Next base: position 1,896,474 of record NC_066305.1, on the reverse strand, counting down.
CAGTGTGAAATAATAATAGTTATCATAGGCGCGATATGAAATTTTGAAAGAAGTGAACAATTGCCGATTCGGATCTGGCACTTGTCGGATGCTGCCGCGGCACGCTACTTTGTAGTATGCGGTACGTTGTAGTTGACTACAACGCACCAGCCGAACGTAGCGTCCATATTTGTTTTAGGGACCTACAAGTGAACAAAGGCCGATTCACTTAGATAACAATGAGTTGATTACACTAAAGCATAACTTAAAAATAATGTCTACAACAAATACAAGAAACAGAACAGTCAGAGACGGCCTCATAAACTAAAGACAAGTAAAATTGTCAAAATATACAATATCACTTATTATAATAACACTAGTGAAATTATGAAAGGCTTTGAAAATATACCTACCACATCTAATATATAAAATTCTCGTGTCATGGTGTTAAACATTGAACTCCCCCGAAACGGCTTGACCTGAGGTCTGAGAATCGGACAACATCTATTTTTCATCCCCCTAAATGTTAAGGGTACACGAAACTTTTTTTAAAATTTTTATTGACATTTTTTTTAAATTTGATTGATTATGAGTCAGCATTAAAAAATACATACAACTTCAAATTTTTACCCATCTACGATCAACAGTTACTTTTGTATCCCGATTTTGATATCGGCCATACGTTTGCTGGGTCAGCTAGTATAATTATGTTATTCAACGTTTAAGTAAAAATTTGGGGTAAGTAGGTTAAATTGAAAGCAACGGTTACGTCACGGTACACTTACGGCCGGAAGGTAACATGATCAAAAATATAAATTTAAATTACTCATTACACAATGCATATTATTAAGTTATCTTACTTCAATTCGCACAGCCGCGCGCTATTGAAATTTCTGTTTTCTCCATTGTGTTTCGTTATGACTTATAATTGCGTAACATTGCAACCGATGTTTTTTTTCTTGCTTGGAATGAATGAAAAACTGAATGACAGGCACATGAACATTAACTCTTTATATCTCAGGGTCACGGGTACAGGATTTAGGTCTTTTATTGACGTTTTACGATAAAGGTCTCATACCTTTTAAAGCAGGGGTGCTCAAACGGTCGATCGGTAATTACGTACCATCTTATGAAAAGTATGCTCAGGACATGCAGTGTCATGCAGATTCAACATCCAAAGTCACCGTTTAGTTAAGTTTAGAACTTTAGACACTAGAACGCGTTTGTTTTGTTAGAACCAATAAACTCGCAATTTTGAATAATTCTGACTTTTTCATTGACTTTTTAGAGCAGACCTACAAAAAGGCATATTATTGTGCACAAAACTAATATCTATGTCATCGTGACAATCTACTTAGGCTACAATCCTTCATCACACATACTTGAAGCCTCTCAGAGACGATCGATTGTAGTCCAACAATTTTGAGGTATATCGCCAGCTGTTGAAGCTTCAGCACCCCTGGCTTATACCATCGTGTGGGTCTTATACTAGTCAAAAAAAAATCAATAATAATTCAATAACTAGGTCTTGTAGGTATTGCTCTGCATAATAATATTCATAGTATATTATTACAAGAGATTCTTTCTCTTGATCATCGCGTATCAGAAATTTCTAGAAATTACTCGACTACAAGTCCGTAGACTTCACTAGTATACTAGTGTACTTATAGGCACACAAAGCGTGCAATAGAAGAAATCTCTAACTGAGATACAACAAGATAGAAAAGGAAAGCGAATTTATTGTGACTGTATTCGATTATTATTGACAAGTCGTAAACAGTCAGCCGCGCTTTGAATAAGCTCCTTAGTATGCTGAATATAAACTAGGTAACGCACACATTGACAAATCAAAATTGGACACATTTCGCGACAGTTGTGCTAGAAGGTGGAAGGACAGTTACTGCAGACTGATATATCAATCGCTGTTTGCCTGTTGTCTTGGAAAAAATTCGTCAGCAGCGCCCTCGAAGCAGGATCCTCCTTCACAACGACAATGCGTCCGCACTCCGAAAAACGGGCAGTTGAATATTGACTATGGCAGGTGTCGAGATAATGAGTCATCCACCATATAGTCCTGACCTGGCGCCCTGCGACTTTTATTTATTCCCAAGAACTAAAGATAAAATTCGAGGTATTCGCTTAACGAGCCCTGAAGATGCGGTGAAAGTGTACAAAAATTCCATAGAAGAGGAATGGGCATAAGGAAGAATGGGTCCACTGCTTTTCTCAGTGGTTCCATCGAATGCGACGATGAGTAGAAACGAACGGAGATTACCTCGAAAAACAAAAAAGTATTGGCAACTTTCTACATTATGCCGTTTTTCATTTTCTAAACATTTTCAGTGTTACCTAGGTATAACTTCAAAATATTTTAACTTTAAAAGGGAAAATTTAAACCATTGTTTGAATTTATCGACACACTCATGATTATGGTCGTCAATTATAATAAGGTCCAGCCCTATCGCATTCCTGAATTCAGCATTTAACTCGTGCGTAATCTGTTCTGGGAGGAATTTGGTTCTTGATTCATTCTTGATTTACTCTTTTTTTCGAGCGGAGGAAAATACTTTTACGTATTTACGCCCTGGAACGGGGTAACGGCGTAATATGTCGGACTCGAGTGTCCGCACAAGCGGACACTCCCTACCGACTAAAAACCTCCTCTATGCTGTTAGCCCAGAAGGCTTTTACAGCGACATAGGACGTGGGCCGTGGAGGCCGCAAAGACTACGCAACAACAGTCGCAACTATTTAAGTGTAATAAATAACCGTGAAACTTTAATAATTGGCTCTTAACACAAATATAAGAACCAAGAGCCACCTGTCACAGCCTGAAGCTTGCACAATAAGTGCCGCATTCATAAAAAGCTTTTACTGCCATATCTATACATTGCCGCATTTACTCCAGTTGTTTTAAATATTGTTGGTCAATAAGCAGCAATGTAAAGCATTTTATTCAGTTTAGGTTACGATGTTGAATCTAGAACCCGATTCGGTCAGTTGACACACGACTAAGGAGAGAAATGACCTTTAATTGTCTCCAAGCCCACTTTTGCCGTTCCGCTATCAGACTGCGAATAATACGTGCTTACATTATGTGTATAGAACGTCGTTGGCCGCAGTAAATATCAGTGCAGGGCTATATTTAGTCGCGAGAGGTCAGAGGATATTTAAGGCAGGATATTGACATTAGCCAAGTGGGATGTAGGGATCGGTCGGTTGTGTTTTAGGTACGTATTGCAAATTGCCACCTCTTCTCTATTCTCTATTCACTCTCTTGTATCTTCACGTTGGTCGCTCGACCACTGTGCGCCTATTTTGCGTGTGTGCCAGCCCAACTGCTCCAGAAACCTTAGCAAAGTCCTCTTCTTCAAAGTGCGTTTGTGCTGGTTCACTTTACAAGATAACTTAAACTTTATCCAAATATTATTAATTTATATCGATAATTTAGTCAACCTAAAATAAAAAAGCCAGTTTTAAAGGGAAACCAACAATCAGTTACTAAATTTTATAGTAATACGATATTTAATTGAAACTTAGGGAAAATATTTTCAATGTATGCTTCCAACACCGAGTTACTTATGGCGGTCTATTGTAGAGGATATGTAAATGCTTGAATTATAACAAATAATTATAGAATTATAGCAAATTCTATTATTCTATTCTATTAAGCCCTTTTTATTCTGAGTTAGAGGATGTCTCTTAACTCAGTGTGCCGCTTGGCAAAGGCCTCCTCTAGCTCTTTCCATTGGAGTCTGTCATGGGTCACTCTTCTCCAGTTCGGGCCCGCTGTGAGTTTGAGTTCATCCTCCCATCTTGTTCGAGGTCTCCTCTGGCTCCGCGTGCAACCTCTTGGATACCAATCTGTGACAATACTGCTCCATTTCTCCCGCTATCCCTCAACATGTGGCCAGTCCATCTCCACTTCTGCTAATCTATTTTAATAAGTATGTCGGTTACTTTAGTTTTTTGTCTCAGGTCTTCGTTTCTAATTTTGTCTAGTCTATGTGTTCCCGTCATACTTCGTTCCATAGATCTTTGGCAGTACTTAAAAGCCTGTCTCGGTGCTCATTGTTGAGTGCCCATGTCTCACATCTATATGTAATGCAGGGTAGGATACATGTGTTAAATACCTTTCTTTTTATGGTAATGCTGAGATTGGTGGACTTCATGTTTTCCTTCATAGACCAATATTTTTTCCATCCATTGGTTATTCTTGTATTTATTTCTTTACTTGTGAGGTCTACAGGAGATTTTAGTTGGCCAAGGTATGTGTACTCTTCTACATATTCTAGGAAGGTTGTATTTATGTTAATTTCGGTTTTTATTGAATTTGTCATTAATTTTGTTTTTGTGGTGTTCATTGTTAAACCAACCTTTTCGCTTTCCTTGCATAGGGACTCGATCATACCTTGTAGTTTCTTTGGATCTTCTTCGAATAATATGATATCATCTGCAAATCTGAGGTGGTTTAATTTCTTACCATCTATGTTGAGGCTCATGTGATCCCAATCTAGTTTGCGGAAAATGTTTTCAAGGACTGCAGAAAATAATTTGGGGGATATTGGGTCTCCTTGTCTTACACCCCTTTTTACTTTAAACCCTGGGCCAATTTTTTCCAGTTGAACTCTTGCTTTACTATTTTTGTATATGGTTTTAATAACATTAATATACAACTCTGGAATACCTTGACTTGACAAACTTACCCACATGGCTTCGTGGCTTATGCTGTCGAATGCCTTGTTATAGTCTATGAATGCCATGTATAGATTTTTGTTGTACTCATTGTATTTCTCCACTACCTGTTTCACTGTGTGGATGTGATCTAATGTTGAAAAGTGTTTCCTGAAGCCAGCTTGTTCGATTGGCTGGTTTTCATCAAGTCTTTTACTTATTCGATCTAATATGACCTTTGAGAATATTTTATACAGATTAGACATCAGACTTTTGGGCCTGTAGTTACCTATGTCTTCCTTTGAACTTTTCTTATGTAATAGGATGATGTGTGATGTTTCCCATTGTGTTGGTATCCATTGGCTAGTCATTATTCTATTAAAAAGTTTTGTGAGTACAGGAGCTAGTTCAGTGGCCATCCCTTTTAGAAGTTCATTGTAGATGTTATCAGGTCCTGCTGCTTTTTGTAACTGTTGACTCTGGATAGCCTTAAATACTTAAATACTTAATTCTATATCTGAATTTTGAGGCTGAGTATTTTCACTTTGGTTCAGTGTTTGGAAGGGGAAGTCTGTGTATAGCTTTTCATAAAATTGTGTGGCTATTTTAACTATATCCTCCCTTTTTGTAGGGGTCTTTGTTCCTCGTTTGACTTTCAGGATCCATTTTTTGTTTATTTCTTTTAATTCTTTAAATGCTTTGCGCACACCTCCTGTTTTAATAATATGTTTCTCTAAAGTCTGTAGTCTTCTAATTTTGCGATCCTATTATAGTATTTTCTTTTATTTTTTTACTGGTTTCTGCAGTTAGTTTGAGGTTATTCTTTTTAAAGGGCTATTAGGTTTTTTCTTTCTTCTATAAGGTGAAGAGTTTTCTCACTGTGTGGGCGTTTTTGTTTCCTGCCTGGTTTGATTTTTGTAGGAGCTGTTAAATATTCTTCTAGTTTCTGGTAACTTTCTTTGATGCTGTTATCATTTATCAGGTCATAGATGTTTTCTGGCAGTGATTGGACTAAGTCCTTGCAATTTGGATCAATTGTCCTGTTTGGTATTTTCTTAATATATTTCCTGGATGCCTTTAGTGGATTTATTCTGAGTTTGCGTCTAACTAGTCGATGATCAGTGTTGCAGTTAAGATTTTGTACAACAGAAGTGTCTATAAATGCTTTTGGTTGGTTGCTTGCAATGTAGTCTATGGCATTTTTATTTTTCCATTTGGAGAACTCCAGGTCCACTTATTGCTTTTCTTTTTTTTGAATAGGCTATTAAGAAGGTGTAGGTTGTGTTCCATCAAGAAGTCCACTTGTTTTTGGCCATTTGTACTTCGTTTACCAAACCCAAAGTTTCCTATTATATGTTCCATGTTGTTTTGTTTGACACCAACTTGTGCATTTAAGTCTCCCATTAGAATTACATTGTTTTTTCTATATTTAGTAACCACTACAGACAAGTCTCCATAAAATTTTTCAATTGTTTGCTGATCGGCTTGTTCTGTTGGAGCATATGTTTGTATGATTGTCTAAGTTTTGTTATAACTGGGTATTTTCATGTTGAGAACTGCTATCCTGTCAGAAATGCCAATTAGTTCAAGAATTTGGTTTTTGAGGTGTTTTTTAAAAAGAAATCCTACGCCCCTTTGGCCACCTGCTTCTCCTTTAGTATACATTATGTACTTGGGTCTCTCTTCAATTGCTTCTTGGGGCCTCCTCATTTCACTGATACCGAGGATATCCTAATTTATGTTTTCTAAGGCTGTCTCAAGGATTCGGGAGTTCGTAATGTTCTTGTATAATGTTGATATATTTATAGTTAGATTTGTTTTTGATAGCAAATTAAAAAAATATAAAAATTCATCCGGTTATTTGAGAACTTTTTATTTGGTTTTTTAACCAAAATTTTATGTATTTTGTATTAAGTTCATTATAAAGGAGTTCATTATATTGAAATAATTCTGAATCAATATATTTATTAATCATGCATTTTAATAAATAAATTAAATGATTGATTCACTTTTTCATCAACAAGCTAAAGAAGCTCTAAAGAATTAGGAGGCAACATACCTATATATCCTCATACGTACATACTTGCATATTGGCCAACACAAATTACCCTCCCTACAATAGTTGGACAACAGACAGACAACAATAGCCTGCTGTTAGCTGTACAAATGTCATATCTCAATATATTTTAAACTATCTTATATATATATATAAAAGAGAATGTATGTTTGTATGTTCCCTAATAACTCCTAAACTATTCGATCGATCTCAATGAAATCTTTTGTAATAGATTCGTTGAAGCTCAAGGAAGGTTTAATATAACTTATATGGCAACAACGTTTACCAGGTCAGCTAGTTGTCAATAAACGTATTTTTACACGCTTTTTAATAGCTTCACGTGTATGTATGTTTTTTTGTAACCGACTCATTTGGGCTCGATTTTGACAAACTTTAAACGGCCAGATTTCGTTGAAGATTCGTAGATATATCGAGGACCAGGGACAAATCATTTATATGATAAAATTATTCCACTTTTCAATTTGCAAAATAAGATTATTGTTAATTTATATAATTTTTTCATCTATCATCTATACGGTAGGAATTGATGTTTATTTTAAATTTTAACTATCATCTTTTCAACCAAAGCCTGTTTTTACGATTTTTTAAACAATTTTTATTATTTATTTTTACATTGTTCTCATTGATCTCATCACCAGGTACACGTGCCAATGGCAGGGCGAGATAATGTTAAGTGAATTTATCTATGAAAGAAAGGGATGTACAAAAAGACATCAACGCGATCTCTATTAGATTTTACTTTTGGGTAATTCTTATTTCAAAATTTATGATGGAATAATAATTATCTGTGAAATATAATACCATCTTTTTTATGGAATAGGAGGACAAACGAACGTACGGGTCACCTGGTTGGTGTTAAGTGATCACCGCCGCCCACATTCTCTTGCAACACCAGAGGAATCACAGGAGCGTTGCCGGCCTTTAAGGAAAGTGTACGCGCTTTTTTCGCCATATTTCGTTAGACTAGACGTTGTACTACACTAAACACATCATTCCACTGAACAATACGGCATTATTACGGTAACACTGACAATGTTATCACTGTGACTCCCGGCAGCTGACTGAGATACGAAAAGGGGCGGGGCCGGCTGTTATGCAGCGTCACTGCCAAACCTTACTAAAGCATATCCTCAGTATCGCGTCATCTTTAGGTTGAATTATCTCTGTGTGTAGACAAACATCGCCCGCATGTGATTATGTAGGTATGATCGCCAGTATTATCATCGGGTCCAATCTTAACAAGTCGACAGACATTTTTTACTAGAACTAACCGGTATATTAAAACCGGTTACAAGCCCTCCTCATCGAATAGATAAACCGAATAATAAACAGATCTACCACGTCATGAGTTCTAAAAATAAAATCATTTATCCAATAGCGTGGCAATTGTCCGTGGAAAACTTGAAAGACATTAAATTTTCGTCGCTTCTCAAAACACATAAATATTGAGTGTAGCCGCTTCCGGTAGAACTGTGTGTAAATATTCATATATTCATACCCGATTGTGAAAAAAACGATTTAATATAATTTATATTTTGATATTATACATACACATTTGTATTCCTGCAACTTCTGAGTTCTTTGTTCTTTATTTATGTATGCAGCACTTTGTATGCGATATTTATGAGGATAACTCGTAAGTATTATATCATCATCATCGGCCCGAAACATTCACTACAGAATCCAGCGTTCCCGAATAACTTTTATAGATATATATCGATTTTAGTCCTCTTTCCCTCAAATATGTGCAAGGGGAACGATGGCTGGTATATGCGTCAAATCGTGAACGGGTGCTGCTTGTGGTGCCAAGTCGACCTGTTATGCTTAATAAATCATTGTATTTGTTAGATGCAAATACTAATTGTGACAGTAATGTCGACCATTATGTTCACGAAGCATCCTTACACAAACAATGAATTCAAGCTATAAAGGTTGATTTATATTATATTATTATATTTATACAGTTAATTCTTTATTACTTTTTATGAAATAGTATATATTATTTAAACACGACTCATATATTGGATGCAGTACCTTACAAAATTATTTGTTATATATATATATATATTACAGCCATTGTAAAATACTCTATTTGTTTGAAAAGAGTGTCCGTTGAGTTTCTTATAAATTCTTCTTACAAGCTCGTCTGTTTACGAACATATGATAAATTAAGTAATCTATATATTATATAAAAATGAATTGCTGTTCGTTAGTCTCGCTAAAACTCGAGAACGGCTGGACCTATTTGGCTTATTTTGCTCTTGAATTATTTGTGGTTTAAGAGGTGAATAAATAGGAAAATGCTGCTAAATTAAATAAAACAACAAATTTGTTTTTCCTTTGATGTGTCCATACATAATTTCTATGAAAGAATTTATTGATGCACGGTTTGACAGTTCTGCTGTGAAACAATTTCATTACTACAGCAGGGTGCTGCATATTTTACGAAGTAATTTTTGATGTTATGATATATTATTGACAAATTCATATAAAAACATTATTTTATTTATTATACAGAACAACGTCTGTCGGGTCAGCTAGTTTCAAATAAATATTTGTATCTAGTGACGTTTCAAAAGCGCTTAGTTTAAGCCTAATTGAATATAGTTTATTTGACTTTGACTATCTGGTTATTCATTCTGAATGGCAACCACTAGATAGCAAAAGAAATAGAGGTAGACAGCCTATGAGATGGGAAGACGACATCAAGAAAATAGCGGGGCAACTATGGACTCGTATAGCAAAAGATAGGACAGAATTGAAATCTTTGGAGGAGGCCTATGTCGGAAGACAAGCTGTACCACAGTAAAAACCGTTTGCCGATAGCATTTAGAGGCACTTTTTTACTATTTTAGTACCTAGTATGTAAAATTTGTACAGTAATAAAGGCTTTTTATTTTATTTTATATATTTATTTTATCTGGTTATTACACATTAGATGCACTGACGTGTCGACTACAGTTTTTTTTTTAATGAAAATAAGAGACGAGACGAGCAGGACGTTCAGCAGACGGTTATTGATGCTCCCTGCCCATTACAATGCAGTGCCGCTCAGGATTCTTGAAAAACCCCAAAAATTCTGAGCGACACTACAACTGCGCTAGGTACCTTGAGACATAAGGTGTTAAGTCTCATTCGCTCAATAATTTCTCTAGCTACGGCGCCCTTCAGTCCGAAACACAGTAATGCTTACACATTACTGCTTCACGGCAGAAAAAGGCGCCGTTGTGGCCTCCCACTGGTGTTTATTTCCGTACAAGTACAACCCAAGAACCAAAACTCACTGCCACATGAAATGACACATAATATTAATTTATAAGAATATATATAAGTAATATATTATTATTAATTTGTTATAGTGGCACAAGCAATTAGGGTCACGAACGGTTTTGCCACTAACACAATATAGAAATGAGAAACGGCTGTGTATTATTTTATCGAACAATGACTCTATATCAATTTTCAACGGCGGCAAGTAATCAAGCCATTTTCTATATATCATTACTTTTATTATCAATACACTTTATTATAAGGAAAGAGAGGACGAAGACTGTTTGTATGTGCAAGGGAATCTCTGGAATGTACAGGATACTTTTTTAAAAACCCTTTTAACTCTTTTAGAAGATGAAAAAAAAAATACCTAAAATATTCCCACTTACATTCATACATTTCTCCCTTAAATTTCAATTATGGGTGTTTATTACTAACCGTACTTACTCTTGTTGCTGCTCAGAATTTATGTGTTTTTCAAGAATCCTGAGCGGCACTTCATTGTAACGGGCAGGGCGTATCAATTACCATCAACTGAACGTCCTGCTCATCTCGTCCCTTATTTTCAAAAAAAAAAATAAAAAAATCTCTCCACCTTGACGTTGGCTGAATCGCCGACATTCAGTCGACGGAGCCAATTAATTATAAAAAAAAAAGAAAGAAACCTATAAGAATTACAAGGCTTATTCCTTGTTCCAGATACATCATTTATTCAACAAAGGTAATTTGAATGTGCATAAGTAAAGACCACGCTCTTACGTGTGACGCGTAAGGGACGCGACATACGCAAATCACATCCACTTTATAAACTTCAATTATTGCAAATCAACGAATTCAATTCAATTTCAAATTCAAATATTTTTATTCAAAATAGGATATGAAAATTCTTATTGAAAGTCAAAAAATCTACCTCCCATTCCAAAATGAATGCCTCAGGCCTGAGAAGAATGGGCGCAACAAACTCAGCGGGCTTTTGTTTTTCATCAAAAATATGTTTTACAATTAAAGTAACATTTACAAAGTAACATTGTACAATTAAACTCATTATTTAATTTCCTGTGGGCGGTCGCTCCATTCCCAATCTGTTGTATCATTAAGAAAGTCATTTATGTTATAGTAACCTTTACCACACAAACGTTTTTTAACAATTCTTTTGAATAACGTAATACTTTTGTTTTGAACATTTTCTGGGATCTTGTTGTAAAAGCATATACATCGCCCCACAAAAGACTTACTTACTCGACTTAGCCGAGTAGTAGGCATCATCAGTTTATGTCTGTTCCTGGTGTTAACATTGTGGTTATGACAGTGTCTGGCAAATTCACTTATGTGCCTATGAACATACATTACATTATCAAGAATATATTGAGAAGCAACCGTCAAGATGTTAATTTCTTTGAATTTTGCTCTCAATGATTCTCTAGGACCTAGGTTATAAATAGCGCGAATACCAATGACGTTCTGTACATCTGTTATATACAAATGACGTCGTACAAAAACAAAGCCGAATTTTTTTTTATGAAAATAAGGGACGAGTCGAGCAGAACGTTCAGCTGATGGTAATTGATACGCCCGCCCTACCCAATACAATGCAGTGCCGCTGATGATTCTTGAAAAACGTAAAAACGTATGAAAGAATTTATTGATGCACGGTTTGACAGTTCTGCTGTGAAACAATTTCATTACTACAGCAGGGTGCTGCATATTTTACGAAGTAATTTTTGATGTTATGATATATTATTGACAAATTCATATAAAAACATTATTTTATTTATTATACAGAACAACGTCTGTCGGGTCAGCTAGTTTCAAATAAATATTTGTATCTAGTGACGTTTCAAAAGCGCTTAGTTTAAGCCTAATTGAATATAGTTTATTTGACTTTGACTATCTGGTTATTCATTCTGAATGGCAACCACTAGATAGCAAAAGAAATAGAGGTAGACAGCCTATGAGATGGGAAGACGACATCAAGAAAATAGCGGGGCAACTATGGACTCGTATAGCAAAAGATAGGACAGAATTGAAATCTTTGGAGGAGGCCTATGTCGGAAGACAAGCTGTACCACAGTAAAAACCGTTTGCCGATAGCATTTAGAGGCACTTTTTTACTATTTTAGTACCTAGTATGTAAAATTTGTACAGTAATAAAGGCTTTTTATTTTATTTTATATATTTATTTTATCTGGTTATTACACATTAGATGCACTGACGTGTCGACTACAGTTTTTTTTTTAATGAAAATAAGAGACGAGACGAGCAGGACGTTCAGCAGACGGTAATTGATGCGCCCTGCCCATTACAATGCAGTGCCGCTCAGGATTCTTGAAAAACCCCAAAAATTCTGAGCGACACTACAACTGCGCTAGGTACCTTGAGACATAAGGTGTTAAGTCTCATTCGCTCAATAATTTCTCTAGCTACGGCGCCCTTCAGTCCGAAACACAGTAATGCTTACACATTACTGCTTCACGGCAGAAAAAGGCGCCGTTGTGGCCTCCCACTGGTGTTTATTTCCGTACAAGTACAACCCAAGAACCAAAACTCACTGCCACATGAAATGACACATAATATTAATTTATAAGAATATATATAAGTAATATATTATTATTAATTTGTTATAGTGGCACAAGCAATTAGGGTCACGAACGGTTTTGCCACTAACACAATATAGAAATGAGAAACGGCTGTGTATTATTTTATCGAACAATGACTCTATATCAATTTTCAACGGCGGCAAGTAATCAAGCCATTTTCTATATATCATTACTTTTATTATCAATACACTTTATTATAAGGAAAGAGAGGACGAAGACTGTTTGTATGTGCAAGGGAATCTCTGGAATGTACAGGATACTTTTTTAAAAACCCTTTTAACTCTTTTAGAAGATGAAAAAAAAAATACCTAAAATATTCCCACTTACATTCATACATTTCTCCCTTAAATTTCAATTATGGGTGTTTATTACTAACCGTACTTACTCTTGTTGCTGCTCAGAATTTATGTGTTTTTCAAGAATCCTGAGCGGCACTTCATTGTAACGGGCAGGGCGTATCAATTACCATCAACTGAACGTCCTGCTCATCTCGTCCCTTATTTTCAAAAAAAAAAATAAAAAAATCTCTCCACCTTGACGTTGGCTGAATCGCCGACATTCAGTCGACGGAGCCAATTAATTATAAAAAAAAAAGAAAGAAACCTATAAGAATTACAAGGCTTATTCCTTGTTCCAGATACATCATTTATTCAACAAAGGTAATTTGAATGTGCATAAGTAAAGACCACGCTCTTACGTGTGACGCGTAAGGGACGCGACATACGCAAATCACATCCACTTTATAAACTTCAATTATTGCAAATCAACGAATTCAATTCAATTTCAAATTCAAATATTTTTATTCAAAATAGGATATGAAAATTCTTATTGAAAGTCAAAAAATCTACCTCCCATTCCAAAATGAATGCCTCAGGCCTGAGAAGAATGGGCGCAACAAACTCAGCGGGCTTTTGTTTTTCATCAAAAATATGTTTTACAATTAAAGTAACATTTACAAAGTAACATTGTACAATTAAACTCATTATTTAATTTCCTGTGGGCGGTCGCTCCATTCCCAATCTGTTGTATCATTAAGAAAGTCATTTATGTTATAGTAACCTTTACCACACAAACGTTTTTTAACAATTCTTTTGAATAACGTAATACTTTTGTTTTGAACATTTTCTGGGATCTTGTTGTAAAAGCATATACATCGCCCCACAAAAGACTTACTTACTCGACTTAGCCGAGTAGTAGGCATCATCAGTTTATGTCTGTTCCTGGTGTTAACATTGTGGTTATGACAGTGTCTGGCAAATTCACTTATGTGCCTATGAACATACATTACATTATCAAGAATATATTGAGAAGCAACCGTCAAGATGTTAATTTCTTTGAATTTTGCTCTCAATGATTCTCTAGGACCTAGGTTATAAATAGCGCGAATACCAATGACGTTCTGTACATCTGTTATATACAAATGACGTCGTACAAAAACAAAGCCGAATTTTTTTTTATGAAAATAAGGGACGAGTCGAGCAGAACGTTCAGCTGATGGTAATTGATACGCCCGCCCTACCCAATACAATGCAGTGCCGCTGATGATTCTTGAAAAACGTAAAAACAATACTACAATTTATAGCACTACAATTACGCTCGTCACCTTCATACATAAGATGTTAAGTCTCATTTGCCCAGTAATTTCACTAGCTACGGCGCCCTTCAGACCGAATCACAGTAATGTTTACACATTACTGCGTCACGGCAGAAATAGGCGCCGTTGTGGTAGCTATAATCTAGCCGGCTTCCTGTGCAAAGGAACCTCCCACTTGTACACTGGTAAATATGGGACATGCTACAAATTACACCGTAATCAAAGCTAGACTGCTATATCTATACATTGCCGCTTTTACTCCAGTCGTTTAAAATATCCTTAGCGAATAACCAGCAATGCAAAACATTTAATAGATAAATCACATAAATGTATAACAGAACCCGATTCGGAAAGTGACAGTTGAAACGACTAAAGAGAAAAGCGTGCTTACATTGTGTTCAAGCACACTTTTGCTGTGCCGCTATCGTACCTATATGTACCTATATATACAACGTCATTGACAAATATATGCATTAATTTCAACTTGCTTTGCGAAGCCTGTTTTGATTTCTCGTATTTTTATGATAATTAATAATTATCTATAATCTCTCATTAATAACACTAGCTGTCAATATAGTGTTATTTGCGCGTCTTTATAATCTAATTCGATTACAGTTCATAGCCCAAAGGTAATTAATAACTTAATCGGTCACTCTCCTGGTCGGAAATGCTACATTTTATGAACACAAATGCCGGGTCCCGCGTCTACTATTTATTTTTTTATTTTTGTTCAAATTCTGATACGAGACTGCAAATTCTCTGCGAGTCTCTGAATTTGGCTAGTCAAAATCTCCTGAGGATGCCTCGTGTAGAGGCGATTCACTTGTCGAATTGATTAAAGACAATGACTTAGGGGAATTTACACTCAGCAAAAATCACAACATTTGAACCTTTATCTTGCATTCGTTCGCCGTCGTTCATTCAATGTGTACAAGGCCTAATACAAAAGTCCTCCATTGCTTTCCATTTGTCCCTATTAGACTTACAAATGTATTCGATGTTCCAGGTGTGTCTTATCATTTATTCAATAAAACAGCGCAAGAAGATCAACATACGTGGCATAATGCCTTTAAGTTTATAAATACAATCGTAAAACGAAAGTTTAAATGATTTTTTTTCACAGCAGATGATCTTATTTGGAATTTAACACCAGTAACAGACATAAAATTGCCTTCTACTTGGCTAAGCCGAGTTACTAAGTGTTTGGCGATGTATATGCTTTTACACCAGGATCCCAGAAAATGTTCAAAACAAATGTAATTCCGTTATTCAAAATAATTGTAAAAAACATTTGTGTGGTAAAGCTTACTATAACATACATGACTTTCTTAATGATACCACAGATTGGGAATGTAGCAACTGCCCCCAGGCTATTAAATAATAACTTTAAATGTACAGTATTAATTTGTGAACATATTTTTTGAAAAAAAAAGCCAGCTGAAATTGTTGCGCCCATTCTTCTCAGGTCTGAGGCATTCGCTTTGGAATTGGTGGTTTTTTCGACTTTCAATAAGTGATGTCACATCCTATCTATATATATAAAAATGAATTGCTGTTCGTTAGTCTCGCTAAAACTCGAGAACGGCTGGACCGATTTGGCTAATTTTGGTCTTGAATTATTTGTGGAAGTCCAGAGAAGGTTTAAAAGGTGAATAAATATGAAAGTGTTCGGAATTAAATAAAAACAACAATTTTGTTTTTCCTTTTATGTGTCCCCCGTCGTCCGATATTTGTTTTGTATGGACATATTTTCTATGAGAGAATTTATTGACGCACGGTTTGACAGTTCCGCTGTGAAACAATTTCATTACAACAACAGGGAGCATATTTTACGAAATAATTCTTGATGTTATGATATATTATTGACAAATTAATAAAAAAAAAATATTTTAATTATTATATACAGAACAACGTCTGTCGGGTCAACTAGTTTCGAATAAAAATATTTGAATTTGAATTACCCAACTCGTTGTTTCATCTGTGGCGCATTGTGTATTTCATACTTTTCTGTATTAAAATGCTGTATGTTATAATTATGTATTTTATTAAAGATACCCATTGATTAAAGCCACAGACAGCGCTTAACGTCACCAAGGCCTTTATGACCTTGTCTTGTGTTCTTGCCTCATTAGGTCTTATAACTATTTAAAACTTTATTTACTAAATATTTTTATCTGTATATATGTATGTTTACCGATGTTCTTGAATAATTAAAAGTAGAGGGAACGCCCATATTAATTATTCCACTGGTAACTAGCAAATGTACGAACTGCGAACTTATTTTTACTATGCTTTTTTCCTAGGTCAAATATAATTTATTTCTAATAGTTTTTATCAATTTTTAAATACTAACATTATTTTTTTTACATTTATATTGTTAATTATAGAAAAAAATTGTTGTTGATGTTATATCCTTTAATTTTTCTCTTGTCTCCTTCAATATTTTTTTTTTCTTTTTTATAAATGTTTTTATATTAATTTACTAAAACGTATGTAATGCTCTGTTTATGTCCGTTTTATTACTTTATCTCAATTTGCACCTTTAATTGGGTTGTCACCTAAATAGATATATGTGTTAGTTATTAAGGAATGGTGCTCACCCTGTTGAAGCAATAAATGCTCAAATTACCGAAGTTTCAATAATAATCAATGAATCACAAGTTACTATCACAAAGCGGCTAATTCAATGACGTGGACTGTAATCGGGGTAACCTCAATATTCTTGAAATCAGCTCGGTAACAAAACAGAACACCCATTGAACTTTCGACACACATACTGTAATCTGTTTATTGTAACACTACACTTTAAATGTTTCAATATAGGCATATCGAGGAACAAAGGACTGGGTAAAAGTTCTTATCTTACGATTTTAATGATATTTACTAAAGATAATTTAGCTAGGTAACACTGAAAATGTTTAGAAAATGAAAAATGGCTTAATGTAGAAAGTTCCAACACTTTTATTGTTTTTCAAAGTAATCTCCGTTCCTCTCTACACATCGTCGCATTCGATGGAACCACTGAGAAAAGCAGTGGGCCCATGCTTCCTTAGGGTTCTCTTCTATGGCATTTTCGTACACTTTCACCGCATCTTCGTCGTTGCATTATTTTTTATGATAATAAGGGACGAGTAGGACGTTCATCTGATGGTAATTGATACGCCTTGCCGATTACAATGCAGGGCCGCTCAGGATTCTTGAAAAACTCAAAAATTCTGAGCGGCACTACAACTGCACTCGTCACCTTGAGACATAGTCTAATTTTCCCAGTAACTTCACTGGCTACGGCGCCCTTCAGACCAAAACACAATAATGTTTACACATTACTGCGCCGCGTGCGTTCATTGCTCAAAATAGGGGTTAACTCTGTCAACCTCTCAATCAAATCAATTTTTTTCGACGTTTTCACAGCTATCACAGTCTATCTACACGTATAAATGATCTAAGGATATTAAGTACACGGCGATTGAGCCAGGCCTGTCTCTGGAAAAATGTTTGTTTATCTTCGCATGAATCCTAATCTCTTTCATGTTTTTTTTTTAATTTATTTAATTATTAAAGTATGCACAGTTGGTACTTAAATTTTACATCTCGCCAAACTGTTGCAACAGTTTGTTGGCGAGTTTACGCTCTTAAACTATATTATAATATCGTGCATCTATAATAAATTAAACTATACCTAATTTGTAAGTTATCTACCCTATAACTTATACGTACACATAATACATTACTTAGTTATTAATTCATAATATTCCTTTCTTTTGGATCAACTTTTCTGATGTAGTTGAGTAGGAACCGTTAACCCTTTACATACAATAAATGAAATGGGGGTGTTGATACCGTGAAGTGAACCTTATACTCATTCGTTGGTGAATCGCCACGCGTACGGTTATATTCATAATAATATTAAAACATAAGCTTGCACGCCATAGTTTTTTAGTTTTGTTTAAGGCGACGAGTAAGCAGAAAACACGCGAACAAGGTGTTTTTAGACAAGTTTTGTGGTGAAAATATAGCATTTGGAGTTATAAACACTACTTTATCCTGTTACACATACCCTTAAGTGTTGCTTGCTGTTAGTAAAACTTAACACTCCAGAGCTATTATGAATTACCAGTTTTGTTTGCAGTTAAACAAGATTTTTCTCGGCATGATGCATTTGTTTAGTATACTGCTCTCATAAAAGTTGTTCTTATAGCTTTTACTTTTATGTGTTGGTACATTTATTAAGATTAGTAACCAATAATGACGATTGTAAGCAATTAAACTGTTTGCGCCTGATAAAATGTTAAATGTTCGACGCAAGAATTTTGAAAATATTGGCTTTGTTACATAGGAGCCGTGAACTCATATCGCTCAAGGTCGCCGGCATTTAGTGTCGTTTTAAGTTTAATTAGTTCAAAACAGCAACCCTAGCTTCAACGCATTATACTGAAATCAGACAATACTTACACATAAAACATTAAAACCAGTTACAATCGATCGCTATTTCGATGACACGCGATTATTGTTTAAAAGAAACCTCACAAAGACGTATCATTACAATTATTCTTTGTTTTAACTTTATCGAAGAAGGAAGTTCAATAAAACAAAGCAAAATACAGGAACAAATCAACAAAACGAACAGGAAAAACTGTGAGGAAACTGATTTGAGCTACTCTTGACGTAATCCCAATAAACAATTTATTTATAGAGTCTTAAAATAGGTGGGTGTCTGTAGACACGTGGATAGAGCAATGTTCCGATCTCTACATTGCAGTCCGCTTTCATTCATTAACTTTGTTCTCTATTTATTTTTGGTGCTACGGGAATCGCTTTTCGTCTAAACACATGAATAAAGCTAAAATGTATGTTTGTAACGACGAAAATTTGACTGTGTTATTAACCCTTATGTGAGTAACGAGGTACCCGGGTACATTTAGCGTTTTAAAATTATGTTTTAGGTCCTGTACGTAGCTGTGATTTCCTGAGAGCTCTTAACTATATATATTATAATATATAAATTAAATATATTTTAATGTTTTGACCCAGTCAACTATTTACAATGTTTTGTGTAAACCAAAACATATTTTAAACTCACAATGGAGTGACACGGTACCCAGGTACCTCTCTCTATTTTTGTATGACTATGAAAAAAGTATTTAGAATTTCATACCACAATGAAATAATAAACACGACTGCGACACGCCCTGTAGAATCTCGTCTAGTCTGACTGACTTACTTACATTCAGTCCTAAATTTTTATTTAGCCAAAATGCAGTATATTAGATCTCTAATACAGTGCATTCTCCAACATTTGTTTGACGTTTGCCATCGCTTGATTTTCCGGTACATATTTGTCCATTCAGGCGGAAGGAATTATGTGCATCACATAGTTTGCCATAGTTTTCAGGTTCTATCCCATGTATCGAGTCCGCCCACGATAACCAAATAACTAAGGGTTAGTAAACGCGAAGTAAAGTTATAGTTTGTGTCATAGTTTACGGTCCACTAAAAGTAATTTAGAAAGCATTTAAAAGATTTGCAGATGCTGTCAGTTACTTATTTTTTAGGATGTGTCCATTTTAGCAGTTTAAGTAATATATAGCCTCCTTTAAAAAGAATAGGGTTGGAGAGTATAGTAAAAAAAAGGGTTAACTGCGTACTCGTAGCAGGGTGTGAAGATCCCATAGTTATTGTTTAAACATCTGTTATTGTAACATTTCTTTTAAATGTGTTTTGTAAAATTGTGTTCTTAGAAAATAAATTGCACAAGTGTTTGAGGCGTGGGAAACGGTTGGGGAACGATGGATGGTGGCAGCGATAGAAATGAGTATATATTGTGAGCACGGACAATGGACACATAGATACACAGTTCCAGGCACATCATGGTAGACCCTGATGACGACATCACCATCGCGAACGTGACACCCACACAAACACGGACACAGACGGCGCGGTCAACCGCCGCAAACCGCTGGCACTCGTCACTCTGACGATAGCCAGGGGTCCGCCAATAAGACACAACACACATTGTTTTGATAACCGTCGAGACGTTAGTCCTCGTCCTGTAATCGTTTCACTCCACTCACACTCACACACGGACTGACTGACGCACTGACATACACCATTTACACAATCACAAACACACTCCACAAACAGACACAAACATACATACATACATTCATAAACACATACATAAACACTTACATACAATACACAACATCATCACACTCGCCGACGAGTGTGTTCTTCTCATTTTCTCATCTTTCATCATCATTTCATCTTCATTTTCACAAGCAAGCTTCTCTCTCCTTCCCACAAGCACACAGCCGGTCCGAGGTGCGAGTCTCCTTAGAAGACGCCGCGCGACTGTTCTTGCGTTGTCTTTGCGGTCTTCACGGCCCACGTCCTATGTCGCTGTAAAAGCCTTCAGGGCTGTTGCATAGAGGAGGTTTTTAGTCGGTAGGGGTGTCCTCTTGCGCGGTTACTCGAGTCCGACATATGGGCCCGCGGCCCCGTTTTGGGAGCTAAATACATAAATGTATTTGCCTCCTCTCGAAAAAAAAAGACAGTTTACACAGCTTCATAGATACACAGTTCATACACACTTCATAGATACTCTTGTGAGACAAGCTTCTACCATCCGTTTAAGAGTATATTCCTCCATGAGACAGGAAGAAAGAAAGTTATTTATATAATGAGTTCCTGTATAGTATAGTATAGTCCTTCTCTCAAGTGTTAACTGTCAATAGTACAGACTACGTTGCTGCCGCCACATCGTTCCACTACCCATGTTGCATCGTCCCGGAAACCCCGCACAAGGAAGTTCATTCCACAGCTTTGTAGTACGTGGAAGAAAGCTCCTTGAAAACCGCACTGTGGAGGACCGCCACACATCCAGATGGTGGGGATGATATCCTAACTTGTGGCGTGTCGTGCGAGGGTGGAATTCGGCGACAGGAATCAGGTTAAACATCTCTTCGGAAAACTCCCCGTGATAAATGCGGTAGAAGACACGCAATGAAGTTTGGATTCAATTGATTTCAGACACTATTATCATCTATTTTGGTATATACCTTCATAAAGGTGTACACAAAACGGACAAAATACCTGTCCTTGTAATCTCCAATTATAGCAATAATGTATTTGTTAGCAAATAATTACTCGGTCTGTTCATAGCCAACCTTGGCGAGTGTGGTGTCGTAAAGACAATTGTATTCGAGATTACGACATAATGCGACGCGCGATTCAGCCACCCATTCTTATCAAACGTAACTCGAGATAAAATCAACAATGATAATAATGCGGGTACTCGGTTCATTGGTATCAAAACATAAACGGGCAATACGATGAACTCTGCTCGCACAACGCCTGCCAATAGAGATATGTGGAATGTTGAACTGTGCAATCATTTATTGTAGTTTTCTCGGTTCATACAACACAATATCTACTTCACTTAAGGCGAAGAGTAAGCAGAAAACTCGCAAACATGATGTTTAGACAATATTTGTGATGAAAGTATAGCATTTCGAGCTATGAACACTACTTAGTCCTGTAACACATATCCTTAAGTCTTATTTGTAGGTTGCTAATGCTTGCTGTTGGTTATAGTTAACACTGCCGAGCCTTTTTGAACTACCACTTTTCTTTGAAGTTAAACAAGTTTTTTGGCATGGCGTGACGCATTTTTTTGGTACTTCTCTCAGAAAAGTTATTCTTACAGCTTTTACTTTTTTGTGAATAACGAGCATTGTAAGCATATAAACTGTTTTCCACGCATGAATTTTGAAAATATTGGCTTTGTTACATAGATGGCGGGCCGGCAGCGGTAAACTCATATCGCTCAAGGTCGCTCGCATTTAGTGTCGCCTTAAAGTGACCGCATTCGTCGCCAGGCAGGCTGAGAAGCATGCGAAACTTAGAGATTTTTATCTTCTGTGATAAATAAGTGTAATTTTTCCGCTGACAATTATAAAAAAAAGAAAGGAACCTATAAGAATTACAAGGCTTATTCCTTGTTCCAGATACATCATTTATTCAACTAAGGTAATTTGAATGTGCATAAGTAAAGACCACGCTCTTACGTGTGACGCGTAAGGGACGCGACATACGCAAATCACAGTCACTTTATAAACTTCAATTATTGCAAATCAACGAATACCAATGACGTTCTGTACATCTGTTCTATACAAATGACGTCGTACAAAAACAAAGCCGATTTTTTTTTCGAACGTTCAGCTGATGGTAATTGATACGGCCTACCCATTACAATGCACTGCCGCTCAGGATTCTTGAAAAACTCAAAAATTCTGAGCGGCACTACAACTGCGCTCGTCACCTTGAGACATAAGATGTTAAGTCTCATTTGCCCAGGAATTTCACTAGCTACGGAGCCCTTCACACCGAAACACAGTAATGCTTAGTGCTTACACATAACTGCTTCACGTCAGAATAGGCGCCGTTATGGTACCCGTAATCTACCCGGCATACTGTGCAAAGTAACCTCCCACTGGTCTATAAAGGTTTGTCTAAAGGCCTATAAATGATCATTAGCATCATTAACTACTTTTCATCCTACCCTCATAAATTAATTATTCTTATTATCTTAGCCCGCTTGTTGTTCGCTTGTAGAATTATAATAAAGAAATTACCCGAAGAACGTTGTTTACCTTCAGAACTATCAACAAATTAAAAATAATTATAATTTTTTATGATGTAATATTTCATAAATTAACTGTCATTACTCCACATTAATACTAACTATAGTAATTATAAAAACAATAGGCAGTGCTAATGCGCAGTAACGTAACGTAACGTAACCAAGTAACCCAAATAGCTAGGCAGCGAGCTCTAGTTCTGTTTAATTTATAATATTATCTACCCAAACAATATCGTACGACTGTGGATTAGTTTTAGTTTATTTCCGGTGTCATATAGAAATATTTCTTAGTAATAGTATTTTTGTTTTTTGTTTGTGTATCTCTATCGCAAGTTTTTTTTTATTTTATATCTTTTGTAATTGTGTGTACACACATACTACTTATACGTTAAAAAAATATATATCTAATATCTTTAAACGAGCAATTCTTGTATATATATAATCTGGATCTCGGAAACAGATCAGAGAAATCGATCAAGAAGGATCAAGGTTTCAATTTTAAAAAATGTAGTTTTATCCGTGTTTTAATTAGAAACTGCTACAATAACATTAGAATATAAAGGTAAATTTCGCCTCTATATACAAGACTATAATAGGTCAGATGGGACATTGGGTGATCCGAAAAGCAGAAGACCCCGGTTCGAATCCAGATGTCCGATTAGTTTTTTATTTGTTCAAGTATTGTACCTTCTTAAAAATCCGAGCAAGGCTCAGTCTGAAGGCTAGTATAGTTATTATGAGGCGCATTATATCTGCATCTGCTACTGTCTGTCGGACTATCTGACCTCCCGTTTCTGATCATCCATCTAATGTTACTAGTCTCAATAAGATTGCACCTTCTTTTCTATTTCCCAGCGTATACTCCCAAGGGAGTGCCGCTTGCACCTCCCTCTCCCCAAAAGAAGGTCACCTCCGATGAAGGCTTAGCAGGCACTTGCCCAACCTGAGGTAGTATTTAGTGAGAGGCACTCAGGTTGGTCATGTGAGTCCCACATGACCAACGCAGCCGGGCACATTGGTATGCATGAGCATTCACCACCTCCCTCCCATCGTTATCCCGGAGGGTAGCCTTTTCTCCTTTGTCTGGGCGCAAAAAGAAAAAACTATCGGGAGGTCCTAAACAAGAGATTGAAATTTGTAGTACCTTATAATAATAACATTACAAAATTTGAGCGGTTGTAAATATTTCAGACAAAAGATGCAGCGACAGATTTTAGTTATTATATTATCAAAGAAGAAGCTAAAAAGACGGTAAGAAGAAGAAGATTTAGTGAGGTATTTTATGTTACCGAAAGAATATTAAGTATTTAGAATGTTTTTTTAAGGATCATAATTCAAATAAAGGTGACTACGGACGTCTCGTTTCGGTTTAGGTATCGCACTATGTTTTTCTTTATGGAATTTGGAGGACAAACGAGCGTACGGGTCACCTGGTGTTAAGTGATCTCTTGCAACACCAGAGGAATCACAAGAGCGTTGCCGGCCTTTAAGGAAGCTGTACGCGCTTTTTTTGAAGGTACCCATGTCGTATCGTCCTGGAAACACCGCACAAGGAAGCTCATTCCACAGCTTTGTAGTACGTGGAAGAAAGCTCCTTGAAAACCGCCCTGTGGAGGACCGCCACACATCCATATGGTGGGGATGATATCCTAACTTGTGGCGTGTCGTGCGAAGGTGGAATTGAATTTTTCGGAAACCACAATATAATATAAGGGAAACCTGTTATTGGCATTATTATTGTAAAATATTATTTGTTACTTATGTAATCTGTAATATGCTGTTGGTTTTCTTAATAAGATAAAATAAAAAATAAAAATTTAAATACATCTCATAAATAATAATTAATATATTGGCTTTTCGCATAGATTCCATGCCGCACCTATCACGGAGTTCTGAACAGCTTTCTGACAAATCAAAATGATCAGAATAAATTTTTCTATGCAGGAACATGTTAAATAATACTAATATTTTACATAAATAATATTGTAGTACACGTTTGTCACCATAAAGCAATAATTAGCACACTCTAAAGTTGTATTAAACTAAATTTGGATTATATTTAGATACATTACTACACGTTCCACAGAACACGTAATGTGATAACATGATACTGCATATCATCAACTAATGTAATATGAAGCACCCAGTGTATAAATAAACATCAAATGTAAAACGAAGTCCTGATGAATATAAATGAATACGTATTTAAAATCATAAGTTTTAGTAAGTGAAGTATGAAATTTTTATATATGAGTGGGGACAAACGGGGAATAGACTCACTTGATAGGAAGTTGTACACTAGTCACCCATGGACATCCACGGCAACACGAGATGGTAGTTTTTTAATGTTTCATTATATTTATTTATTACTAGCTGACCCGACAGACGTTGTTCTGTATATAATAAATAAAATAATGTTTTTATATGAATTTGTCAATAATATATCATAACATCAAGAATTACCTCGTAAAATATGCACCCTGCTGTCGTAATGAAATTGTTTCACAGCAGAACTGTCAAACCGTGCGTCAATAAATTCTCGCATAGTAATTATGTATGGACACATCAAAGGAAAAACAAATTTGTTGTTTTTATTTAATTTTGCAGCATTTTCCTATTTATTCACCTATTAAACCTTCTCTGGACTTCGACAAATAATTCAAGACCTAAATTTGCGAAATCGGTCCAGCCGATCTCGAGTTTTAGCGAGACTGACGAACAGCAATGTACACTGTCCTTACAGGATTATTCTCTAATCCAGTCCTGTCAAAGATACGGCCCACGGGTCGCATCCGGCCTCTGGTGCGTATCAATAAGGCCCGCGATCGCAATGTATGGATATCACAGGACTTA
Organism: Leptidea sinapis; assembly: GCF_905404315.1. NCBI lineage: Eukaryota > Metazoa > Arthropoda > Insecta > Lepidoptera > Pieridae > Leptidea > Leptidea sinapis. The sequence continues at coordinate 1,870,789 of NC_066305.1, read as the reverse complement.
CGAATGACCATCTCCAATCAATTCTAAAAATAACTACTACGAATATGATACCTGACATCAATGAGCTTGTCAAAAACAAGAGAAGTCAGATATCTGGATCCTCGAGCTTTTTGACAACCGTATATTATATACTACATAATTTATTAAATAGAATGTTATAATAATTCAGTTCATTTTTCTATTTTCAAACTGGCCCGCCTACGAATTATAAATTGGGTTTGACACCTCTGCTCTAATCTATATTTTACCTATTACTTACGAGTATTATCATTATACTTTACTTAACAGCTATCTTATGTGTAACTTATCGTCCACATTGCTTTCCTTGTGAGCTCACTCAGAGAGCAACAATAAAATATGTATCATTTCGGCTATGAGGTTAAGGTTTTATTTTAAGATGGGACTACCCTAAGTTTAAGAGTCCGTAAGTCGTCCCGGTACGAGAAAACCGTAGAATGATAATTGATATCACGAAGTGGCTAATGCTAGAAGTCAACATGATGCGTGTGGAATTTCGCAGTGTAGAAAGGTTCGGAAAAATTTATAAAATAACCTATAAAGTGACTCATCGCGATATCTCTGGAACAATAAGGCGTAGAGACTTGAAATTTGGTGGTAGAAATTTGAAAAGAACAACGTCTGTCGGGTCAGCTAGTGATATAATATTGACACACTTTTATTTAGTTAATTATCATGCTCCAACATAGGCATAACCTATACTATGTGTGCAAGACAACGACATATTTAATACAATATATATACTTCAACATACGTAAATACATACAAAAGTCCATGACTCGGAAACAAATATTCATATTCATCATACAAATGTTTGCACCTACCGGGATTGGAACCCGGGACCTCTTCTTTGCAGTCGACTTCAATCGGCAGTGTCACTGACCAGTGGGCTATAAATCTTATATATAAAATTATCGTGTAACGGTATTTGTGGCTAAACCAATTTGTTTGAAAATTTGTGTGTATATCGGGTAGGTCGCCAACATCTATTTTTAATACCCCAAAAATTTTAATTATTGATTTCTTTTATATAATACAACGTTTGCTGGGTCAGCTAGATAAGTATCACATTACAGCGGGATATCACGCATATTTAATTTTGTCGGGTGTGCGATAGGAACCCATATTCTTACAGTTGCTAAAAACATACGACATTTTCATTAATGACCCCTCACCTTAGATTTATAGTTTACATAATAGGTAAGTAAGCTAACAATTTCACCAAGTCAGGGTTAAGATTCCGGTCAAACATTTCACAACAACTTTCGCAGAATTATTGCTCATAAGATACTTTATGCGAATGCTTGCTGCTATAGTAAATCTTATCTTAATATAATATATAAATTACCTGACACGTTGTTTGTCCGCGATGGACTCCTAAACTAATGAACGGATTTTAATGGGGATTACTTCATGGTGTGCAGTTTGGGTTGAGAGATAGGATAGTTTTAATTTCGATTTGGGACCCATAATTATTTATATTTTCAATATTTGTTTTGTATGAACATATTTTCTATGAGAAAATTTAGTGTCGCACGGTTTGACAGTTCCGCTGTGAAACAATTTCATTGTTACAACAGGGAGCATTTTTTACGAAATAATTCTTGATGCTTTCATATTATTAGCAAATTCCTATAAAACAGTGTTTTTTTTTATCATCTACAGAACAATGCCGTCTAGTCTATTATAATTTCAGCAAATCAACGAATTAGTTTACAACCTTAAACCAATAAACAAATCCTTTTCTAGAGCTATGTATTTGAAACCTTTAGCAATCCCATATTAAAAACTATCATATATCCATAATATCGTTGAACATTGAATCTAAATTTGTAGGTATAAATTTGAACAAAATTTTGCATAAAATTACAACCTGAATTTATTATTATACTTAAGAAACTTTTTTTCGCAGTATACTACATTTACTAGACGTTGTTTTCCTTATTTCCAATATATTTCTTTATACTTCAAAAAGCGTTTATTTTTCGCTTTTAGAATTCTTTTTGATGTCATTTCTAACAATACCACCACTTTGGAAACAAATGGCGCTCTCAGAAAGAAGAAACGGGGCAAGAAACTCTTCTAGCATTCTTTTTCTACGCTCTTTTTAATAAAATATTCATTCTACATTTATCATGAACCTATTTCTATTTCAACACAGAGGACGTTACGTGCGAAAACAAACAAGACTTGACAATCGACTTACCTTCTCGAAGCTGAGCACAGGAGTAGCAGACCCGATAGTGCCGTCCTTCTTCTTCTCGATTTTATACACGACGATGTTGTTTTCCCGCACCGTGTGCACGATGAACGCCTTCGAGTCGGGACTCCATGCCACGTGTGACGCGTGGTCAAAGTCAATGTTGACTCGCAATGTCTTGTGCTCTTTGTGGCTCAGGTCGCGGACGTCCCACAGAAATACTGATCCATCTGCGAAAATTTATAAGTTTAAGGTCCCTGAGGCACAAATCAATGATATAAGCTAATAAAATTTATACATCTAGACAGAGCTTCTTGCTGCTAGACAGTCGATGAAAACAGGTTTATTACTTTAGTGTGCGTGACAAGCTACATCCTACACTCGCGACTTCTGTGTCACTTTGTGTTAGTGTGTGTGCTCAAAATAGAGGTTAACAGTCAACCTCAAATTTATTTGACGCATTCACAGCTGTCACAGTCTATCTTAACGTATAAATGATCTAAGGATATAAGAAATGTGTTGACGATTCTAGTACATTCCAACACAACATCATCATCAAGAATTTTGCAGGACTGCTAGATGCAAACGGTGTCATCATGCAAACGAAGGGCTTTAAATTTTTGAAATTAACATTTTATTTGAGCACGACAGCCATTTAATTTTGATTGAGACTGACCTATCACGTTCGGCTATTATTATATGGTTATTCTGTGGTTCCGATAGAGTCGGCTCGACACGACTACGGGAGCGCGATCAGTCAGAGTAAAATTTACCAGAGCAATTAATGTACAATTATAATCATGTATAAATGTTATAAAAATGTATACACTTTATAATAGAGTCCCAGCCACTGTTCAGGCATTATCTATAAATAAATTTAAATGTTTTATTAAAAAACGGCTCTGTCGTAAATCCTACTACTCCACAGCTGAATATCTAAGTGATCGGACAGCCTGGGACGAGATTATGATTATTTTACAGCAAAAGCAATGACAGTACAATATTGTATATTTTTATTATAAAGGAAAACGAATGCTGAGAGAGTTTCTTGCGCCGATTCTTCTCTCTGAGAGCGCCATTTGTTTCCAAAGCGGTAGTATCTAGTATATTAGAAATGACATCAAAAAGAATTCTAAGTGAGTAATTTTGAGAAAAAAAAATGCCTTTTTATGCCTTTTCATAACGCTATGAATATAGAACTAACAAAAATTGTGTTTCGTATTATTAACCTCACCTTGATAAAGTTTTGTTGTCTTAACACAATTTATTTTTATTTTTTTTTGACTGTCCGAATCGAAACTGAATAAATGTTTTACATTACTGTATTTTGACGGAGAATATTTTAAACAACTGCAGTAAATGCGGCAATGTATAGGTATAGCGGTCGAATATGGTGTAATTTGAGGCATATTCCATCTTTCGGCTTTGTTTTTATATGACGTGCATTGTCTATATACATCAGGGGTGTGCATACCATACCATATTTACCAGTGGAACGCTACCAGATTACGGGTACCACAGCGGCGTCTATTTCTGTCGTGAAACAGTAATGTAGACATTACTGTTTCGGTCTGAAAGGCGCCATAGCTAGTGAAGTTACTGGGCAAATAAGACTTAACATCTTATGTCTCAAGGAGACGAGCGCAACTGTAGTGCCGCTCGGAATTTTTGGATTTTTCAATAATCCTGAGCGGCACTGCATTGCCATCAGCTGAACGTCCTGTTCGTCTCGTCCCTTATTGTCATAACAAAAAAATAGGCAATTAGGCAGTTCCGTTATTCTATAACCACGTTATTCTGTTTATTATCTTGGAACTTTTTCTAGTCGTATTTTACTCAGATGTTGTATGTTTTACATACAATTTATTTTGTTCCACTTTTTCCAGTTCTATCTAACCAAACCCACCTGCATCGATATACAAACTTATTGATTTTTTGTGATGTTGTAAGACATCTAAATGTAATGGTAATGAGGAGAAACAAAAAACTACCACAACTACCCATGTTCAACTGGTTCTCCGATTGATTATCTTTCATTTCAAGGATACTTGAGATTATATTCGAATGAGTACTTTAATTTCTTGCGGTGTGACAGTAATTAAAGATCAAAATGGTACTAAAATTCCATATTTTTTTATGGAAGTACGGAGTCACGATGATGTTGAGTGATCACCACCGTCCACATGCAACACCAGAGGATTGACAGGAGCGTGGCCAGCCTTTTAAAGGCTGTACGCACTTTTTTTAAAAGTAGGTACCCATCTCGTATCATCCTGGAAACACCGCAGAATGAAGCTTATTCCACATGATGGTTGACGTGGCAGAAAGTTCCTTGAAAACCGCATTGCAGAAGAACGCCACAAATCCAAATGGTGATGATATCCTAATTTGGGTTCATACGAATATGCTTGTAAACAAGTGACATACATAATTGAACATGTCGCCTTTATTTATTGATGTGAAACCGATTTCTGGCGTGGCGACGCATGCCGTGGCGACGCGTCGCCTTGTCACAGTAATACCGTCCTCAGAGGCAACATCGAATATAACTATTACCGAAGTCACTGATTAAACGAATTAAGTAGTCACGATTTGAAATAAATTCGTAAATTTTTGTATTTAATGAAAATAAATGTTTATTCAATAAATAGTCATCGTTATCTGGAAAAAAATCGTAATATTTTATTTTATCATTATGACATATTTAGTTCCTATCACAATATGTTCTTTTCTGCATATTACTTTTACAAAATAATGTCGATGTTTCACATCTGCCAGGCGTCCCGTGACGGCTCACATTTTTTTTTCTATAAAACTAACACAGAAACTAGGCGTATTTTAGAGAAATTTCGGGTCATTTATATTCAATTCCAATAGTGCCCGGCGTACATGGTCGTGTCCCAGGGCCCACAGTATTCTGGAACAACTCCTTTATTTTGTATACGTTTTTATCGTTTGCGCGAAATCTTTCATTTGGTTACCGTTATGACATGTGCTATAATAATAATAAATAACTCTTAAACTAATGAACGGATTTTAATGCGGACTTCAGGGAGTGGAGTTTAGTCCCACTTGAGAGAGTGGATAATTATTTTTACTTCCAATATTTGTTTTATATGTATCTACATATTTTCTATGAGATAATTTATTGAGGCACGGTTTTACAGTCCTGCTTTGAAACAATTTCATTATAACAACAAGGAGCATATTATTTTATGAAATAATTCTTGATGTTATGAAATATTATTGAAAAATTCATAAAAAACAGTATTATATTTATTATATACAGAACAACGTCTGTCGTCGGTCAGGTAGTGTGTTATATATACCTACATATTGATAATGACTCTAGAGGCGTCTTGAATCATCAATGGAATAACTGCAATGTAAGGATGGTCGGTATACATCGATGGTGAATAAATGTCGACGCTTAGTTGGAAAACATCGATGATTTGATATCGATTTGTTTGACTTCAATATAATCGATATATCGATAAAATATAGAAACGTCATTAATTCCATAGGGTGCCATCAGGGTGTGTTTCGGATATACTAGGTATTAACTATCAAGTTACATAGTCATTAGCTATGACAGTCATTCGAGTAGGTAGAGTAAATGGTCTCTCCATTTAGACACCTGTCAAAATTTATATTTTTACAGAGTGTGCCCAAAAAATCTGGGAACGTTAATTTTTTTCTTATATTTGGATTTTTTATATTTAACACATTTCCTCAATATAATAGACAGTTTTATTTGTTACCGAAAACATCGATGTTTTTCATTCGATATTTATCGTACATCGATACTTTTGTTTCGATGTCGACATCGATGGTTTTCTTATATCGACCCATCCTTACTGCAATGTAAGGTCCACGAGCGAGTGTCAATACGATTTAATTGAAAACGTACATTCGTAAAAGGAGAAACATGTTTGCTCATGTCCATACGTGAATTCAAATAGCTGTGTCCCAGTGACCCTGATACAGGCGGAGTGTCGTCACCAAGTGAAGCGAGAGGTAGAAGAAACCTTTACTTCATCGTCTCGTTCAAAGTTGACTGATGTGTACACAATGTCAACAAACCGAATGACAATGAGGACAGACTCAAAACATCAACCTTCAGTTTCGTACTTCGAGCGTAGGCGGCCAACTGAGTTTTCAACTTCCAACAATGGGGTCGTGTTACTGATTATTAAATTGAGTTGTTGCTTAGCGGCCGTTTTCAATAACGTATCTCTAGTTTCGGATATATTGCTATCTACGCTATAATATGCTATCAACGTTTAATGACATAACCTTATCTATCCATAGTTATGTTCAAAATAGTTATACGGCCGTTTTCAATAACATATCTACCCTTAGTTTAACTTACGGATTCATTGCTGTCAACGTTTAATGACAAGACCTTATCCATCCATAGCTATGTCCAATATAGTTATAGTCCAATGCTATCTGTCAATAGGTTATTGAAATGTAAGTAAGCGTAAAAGGATAGATTTGCTACGTCTAGTAAGTTAAACTAAGGCTAGATATGTTATTTAAAACGGTCGACAGTCCAATGCTATCTTTCGATAGGATATTGAAATGTAAGTAAGCGTAAAAGGATAGATTTGTCTACTTCTAGTAAGTTAAACTAAGGAAAGGTAGCTTATTGAAAACGGCACGTCTAGATAGACTATGACAGCTTTGAAAACGTCGAATAAAATTGATTAAGAACTAACATCTACATTGAGCAATTCGCGCAACACTAACACAAAATGTCATACAAATCGCGAGTGTAAGACGTAACTTGTCACGCACACTAAACTAATATTCATGGCCTGTTTTTATCGGTTGTCTACTTGTTGTCAAACAGCAAGAGACTCTATCTAGACGTATAAATTGTCTATGAGTTGTCGCTAGCTTGATGTCTTATTAAAATACTAGCTGATAGCCCGAGACTTTGCCCGGGTACACACCTGACTGAGCACATTTCCATTAAACTTTTAAAATAAAAGAACACTTATGACATTATAATATGCTGTCGCGACACTTTTTGTATACAATTATGTGTTCTTCAAAGTCGTAGTACATTATTTTATTCTATCTTCAATACTTTTAAAGAATTTTTCAAATCGTTATACAAATATATCGGTACAAACGTGTGAATATTGAATATATCGGTGATGAAAATATCCTAACAGAAGAATTAACTTCAACCACTAGCTGCCATTTTTTGTAGAGCGTCTCAATTATTTTACATTAATTAAGGGAATTGAAAAAAACATTTCTTTAATTGTAATAAGTATCATGCTACAAAAAAAAGTATTTTGACTAATAATTAACCTGACGAAATTTATAAGTTACTTTTATCTGCTTATTTAAAATAATAATATACTTACTCGTTAATTATAACATTATGGAGATTAATATAATAAAGATAGAAATATAATAGTTATATAAATAGTTGATTCTAAAAGAACAAATAATCAAAACTAAGATGGAAAATACCAAAATAGCCCCCAAATTAAAATTTATAAATTAATATTATATATGGTGGCCGAGAAGTTGACGTCCAAAGCTAAAATTTGAATTTGGCTCATTTTATGTCCTGGGAAGTTTTTAAAAATAGTTAGAAGCCATAGGCTCCTCATTTTATTTTATTTTTTGATACCTTGAACATTTTCATGAATTTAGCTGGAGCAATTAGTTATCTTGAACTTACGACTCAATTGTAAACTATTCATAGTTTCTTATGTGGTTATTGCAACTGTAGTTAATAATTATCAACAATAAAATTTACTAAGTGTTCAAAAAAATTAGAAAAAAGTCCAAAACCACAATTAGGTGAAAAACGCGGATAAAACGGGAAAAAAAATATTATCTCCTTAACTACGCAAAATCGTAGAACATCCATAGGGGTGTTTCAGATACTCATCACCATGAGGCTTTCATATTTTAGCTTTGGACGACAACTTCTCAGTCACCCTGTATATTCCATATATTATATTTTAATTTATTGAGTTTTTGTGTATAGTTCTTTTTACTTTTATAGTAAAATGTGTGTGCTAGAACAGGTAGGCAAGAATCACAAATACACGAAACAATAATAATATGAATTGCTTTGATGTAATGATTACTTCCACTGAAATCCAAAGTAAGGCAGTGATCGTGCGGCAATGCGGGTACCGGTAAAAGGTCACAAGAGCAGCCAGCTATTGAAACTGAGTCACTGTATCAAGGCCATAATATTTCAGGCAATCACAAACGTAACCAGAGCCTCAGAGTATGTACTCTACAGGAGAAGGTATTCAGTGGGTGTGATAATGTGCAAAAATTAGAGCTAACAAGAGATTTAAAATCCGTAAAAGATAGAATATATGAAAATATGTATATGAAATAATATTATTTGTACGCCATTAAATTTACCAGTGGATGGCTCCTTTGCACCGGATGCCGGTTAGATTATGGGTACCACAACGGCGCCTATTTCTACCGTGAAACAGAAGTGTAAGAATTACTGTGTTTCGGTCTGAAGGACGCCGTAGCTAGTGAAATTACTGGGCAAATGAGACTTAATATCTTATGTCTCAAGGTGACGAGCGCAGTTGTAGTGCCGCTCAGAATTTTTGGGTTTTTCAACAATCCTGAACGGCACTGCATACAATGCAGTAGAGCGTATCAATTACCATCTGCTGAACGATCTGCTCGTCTCGTCCCTTATTTTCATTAAAACAAGCCACTATTGCGAAACCAATTCTTAAATAAATCATTTAAATATGTTCCTAATTAGCGGAGAATTTGAGTGACGTACACAAAACCAATGCCTTTTGGGATAAAAAAATGCTCCCATTTTTGGTATAGTCTAGTCTAGTTTTTCGGGTTAAATACTCTAAGAACTTACACTGTTTGACTACACAGTGACAGTACTTGCTTGTAGACCGTTCAAGCGTAAATTGTTTCAAATTGCCTAAATCCAGATTTATGCAAAAGTTAACTGAAATAAGACTTGTTTTAAATCTGTTGAGTGATAACACAATAACTGTGACGAATTTATGCGGTTTAGAGAGGCCAAAACGTGTAATATTATAAGGTATAAAATATCTTATTTGTTTTCATTGTACAATAATTTTGTTAGTTTAGGTTCTGTTACGTTTATCTTGAGAAATTTAGTGTTGGTAAGAAAAAGCACCTTAATTATAACGCGGGATACATAGATTAAGGATTGAGTCCGCTTCAACTAGATAACGCAGGCGTAGTGGCAAAATGCGGCAACTAATACTTCGCCCAACTAATACTCGAGCCAGTCTCGAATAATGTGTGACGTTGACGTGCCACATGTTCTGTTAAACTTTGCTAATAATTGAAACTAAAATTCCGCGTTGAGTAGTAAAACTTTGTAAAAATAATACTACAAAAAATAAGAAAGACACTGGGATCACATACCATCAGTATGTATTATGTATTTTATTAATTTCTATGTAAAAACGTATGTTACAAAATTTGAAAGATGCCATTGAGTGTCCAGATGCCACGCCCACAACCATCTAATAGTTGTCGCATTAAAACAGCTATTGATCTTAAGTAGTGCGGTATCTAGTTGGAGCGCAGCGGAGACCAATCCTTAATCTAACGCAGGATACTATCATTGGCATGTAAAGAACGGCAATATATTAACAGGTGGCATATATAGTAGGGGATTTAATATTCGCCCACCCGCAGTTAACGTTTTATTTAGGAATTCCTTTAGATTCAATTTTTCATTAGAATCCATTGGCGTTGGTTAATGACGCTTAACTATCTTGTTCAGCCATATGTCTGTGTGTGTATCAGCCACCAGTCATATACAAATATTTTTTATTGAAAAGTGTGGTCTTCATTTTGACTTTTTACAGACAAAATTATAATTTTTCAGTTACTAACCCAACATAAAATAATTTTGAATAATGTAAGAAAAATATTGCTATATTTTGACTTGAATTTTGAACGCTTTTCGCAGCTGCAGCGACAGTAGTAAAAGTTGCATGACAAATGTGCATTTATTCTGTGGAAGACGAGGATAAACGAGGACCACCCTTAACATTTAGGGGGATGAAAAATAGATGTTGTCCGATTCTCAAACCTACCCAATATGCATTCAAAATTTCATGAGAATCGGTCTCAAGCCGTTTCGAAGGAGTAACTACAAACACCGCGACATGAGAATTTTATATATTAGATGGACATTTTTATAGAACCGAATATGCATTTTTATTTGGTATGGTTCATACAAGTGTCTGCCATACGCTTATAATGTACCAAATGGTTAATGGAGCAGGAGGCAATAGGGGCGCTCGTATCCCAAAACTGGGAGACGCTTTTTGAGTGATCTACAATATAATTCAACACAAAGCAACCGTGTCGTGTCTACAAATGAAATATTAAAATAAAAAAAAAGACGGTGTGGCACTCGGGCACTGCTGGGGTAAAGCTATTGCATAGCATTTTTTATCAACTTATGCAATTATAATTATTAATTTTTTTTATTTATGCAGTGTTTTTTTTTTTTGATAACATTAATTTAAAAAAAAGCAAACGGGTAGTGAGTGAAATTTAACTTGCAAGATTACAGACAGACAACGGGACAGGTGAAACTTAAATAATAATGCTTGTCATAATAACAAAAATTAAAAAAACGTTCTTTTTAAAAATATAATTCAGCGATCATTTATTGACAGTCAATATTTACATCTATATCTACATATAAATAAAACTGGAGTGTCTGTTTGTAATATTGAAATAACAGTTTTTTACTTCATGTATATGAATATATATATCAAAATAACATTTATAAAATTTTTGTCTGTCTGTCTTTGTGTTCCGGCTAATCTCTGAAATGGCTGGACCTATTCTGACGGGACTTTTATTGGCTGATGTAATAAGGAGTAACTTAGGCTACGTTTATGTTTGAAAAAAAAAGGAATGTTGCAATGTCGAAGAAACGGTCTAACTCTAAAAATAATTTATACGGCAATACAATAGTTGCCGGGTCAGCTCTAGTATTACAATATAAATAACTAGCTGACCCGACAGACGGTTCTGTACATAATAAAAAAAAAAACTTGTGGGTGGATTATCGTAAAATTCTTAGCTGACCTCTACTCGACGAAAGGAGTATTCCTACCAAATTTTAAGTCTCTACGCCTTATGGTTCCAGAGATATCGTGATGAGTGACTATATACGTTGAAATCTCTTATATAAATAGATAGATAACAAAACTGCCTCAAGCATGAGAGAAAGGCTTGCACGAAACTCAACTTACTTTTTTTTAATTTGCGATTGTATCATTTATCACCTTTCAAAGCAGGACATCACTACTGGGTCGGCTGTCTAGACTACGATGAATCTCCGAACACGTTTTACCTTATACAAACGCGTAATTACCGCTACGATGTTACGAGGACGGCTTCGGGTCCTAACATGACGCAACAACTTGGGAAGTACGTACAGCAGACAGTTCGCTACAGTTAAAGGTCTGGTTGAAAGGATGAAACAATTCTATAATATAATTTCATAAGTGATACCTGACTTATGGGATTAGGAATACAAATTTTATTTATAGTTCACAAATAAAATTTGATAAACAAAATTTTATGAACGGTGCGGGATTCGAACCCACGACCTCTGGCGTTTCGGTGCCGGTGCTCTAACTGAGCAAACCGTTCGAGTACCGCCTCGTTATAAAATTCTGTTTGCTTTTTGTTCAACTCTCAGGTTGTGGCTTCATCTACAGGACCTATTTTACAGTTGATAACCAGCTCAACCCCAATATTTGCATATTAGGAAATTAACTAGGATTTTTACTATATTTACTAGCTTTAACACGCGACTTCGTGCGCGTCCAATACTTACTTTGGACAGTTTTTTTTATTTTTTAATATCTTAATAACCTTGTAAAAATACACAAAAAACTTCTGTGGTGAATACATTTTTATAAGCTACCAACTATAGAACATACATCCCCCTTTTCCCCCCACACAGGTCTAAATTTAAAAAACGCTTCAAATATTTATTTATTTCTTATCAAGTGCCTAAATACAAATTTTCTTGGTGTTATCTTCGATAATGACGAACTTTCATACAAACTTCCACCCCGTATTTCAACCCCGCCAAGTCTTAATTCGTGATAAAAGGTAGCCAATGTCCTTTCTCAAGCTCTTGTCTATCTCTGTATTAAATTTTATCAAAATCGGTTCAGTAGTTTAGGCGTTAAGCGTAACAAACAAACTAACATTCACATTTATAATATTAGTAGGGATATATTATAAGCAGACGCCAGTGACTCTTTCCGTGTATCTAACATCTCCTATCGTTTACTTCTCCATTGAATGGGTAAGTCGGGGGTTTTAATTTTACTGCACGTAAAGCCTTATTCATTATCCATACTAAAAGGAGTAGCAGGTATAATCGTATCATCAGCCAGTGCTCACAAAATCAGTAAACAGTAATGTTTTTACTTCCTGGAATGTTTTTCAATGGTAATCACCATGTATCATATATCTTGTGATTCATGCATTTAATTCGCCCCCGTATATCGTTTTATCTCATCTTTCCAACTCTTAAGCGCTTCTCACTGGCTTGCACCAGGAATCGTCTCTCGCGTGACCAGCCCATTGCCAAGTAAGATTTGCACTATCCACAGAGTTTGGCGAGTCAACATGTTCTGAGGATGCCTCGTTAGAGGCGAAATACGTGTCGAATTGTTCAAAAACAAATATTGGCGGAGTTAACACTAAAGAAACCTAAAACATTTGGATAAAAATTCATATGATAATAATATCCAGCTGATATTTTGACATAACAAACAGAGACTCCAGTGTTATTGATATGTACCTACAGATCATAGACAAAAACAAAAGAACGAGACCGTAGTTAAGGGATTTTTTTTTCTAAGATATACTTAATAATATTCAAGAAAAAAATTCTAAAATATAATTAGTCTATTATGCTCACATCACAAAATCTAACTTTTAAAAAGAGTTACTATGTTAATGAATTAAAAATTGTTATCATAAAACTTAGAGTTCCGTAGCAGCTAGTAACATAATATATATATAAAGGAAAATTATATTAAATTATTTAAATGGAAAAGGCAAAAAAGAAGTGTTTCTCGCGCAACCTATTCAGTTTAGACAAAAATCATGTTAGAAACTACAATATCATTTATGAAGACCTATACATAGATGCCAGCCCCCACACATGGGTTTGATGAAAAAAAAATTTGAGTTTATAACTTTTTTTTTCTATTTTTGTGTGAAAATGTTAATGCGGTTCACAGAATACATCTGCTTAGCAAGTTTCAACAGTAATAGTTCTTATAGTTTTGGAAAAAAGTT